>NW_023593181.1:0-25793 GCF_014839805.1 Manduca sexta
ATCGGCAAACTGTTATCTTGTTGTACGATTTCGTGACACGAATTCGGGCATCCTCTGCCGTTTAAACGTAACAAGGTAATCGTAAACGTTGAAAACAAACAAAATTGGTTTATTACAGCAAAACGCTTGTATTTCTGTTTTGTGGCACAATAAAAGTTGAAGGTTACGGCGGTTCCAAGTGATAAGACTTAGCGGTTTATCAACCATTCGATATTGATGTTGATTATTTCTGAGCGGATGTTGAATGAGTGCAAAATATAGAATAGCTTTATGTAGTAGTTAATAGTGGTCGCGGTAGATCATAAGTTAGCTCGCAAACTAGTCTAGAACCTCTTGTCGGTTCGATGCCATCGCCGATGCAAATGTTAGATTCTTATCTGCGTTTTTACGATTTCCCGATATTGCGTGGTGTCGACGTTAAAAGCTTTAATTATCTTGTAGGGGTAAAAAGAGTATGTGAGTCAGTTGTAGTTATTTTTGTACACGGTACAATATTTATGTATTTACACATGTGCTTAAATACAACTGTGTTAATCTTTAACTGTTACTATGGCAATGAAATTGGTTTGATTTGTATATACGTAATTAAAAATTGCGCAATTCGATTGTGCACTAATGGGTTTTTAAAGTTTTATCAAATAATCATTTGCGTTTTGTCCCACAACCTATTTGATCTCAATAAGTAGAAATTTTATTTTACTTTTTTAAGTGTATTAATACGCCATTCGTTTCTAACTCGCGCGCTAACTCCGCGTCCCAACGCTCGTATTACGGCAAAGGGCAGTTTACACAAAACCTCGACCCGCTGTAATATTTAAAACAGCGCTGAACGCTCGCGCGCCGCCGCTTTGCGAGCGTTCTGTCGCCATTTATTCATGTCCATCTCAACGCTGCGGGTGGCATGAAAACAACCATTTTAGTTTGGAACTAAATTGTTTACGCTGCTATTATTTTTTATTTTTACGAGCGGCACGTGATTTATCTTTACGTTTTGATTTCGCAGTATTCGTGTCCAATTGACATTTAGTTTGGTTTCAATTTATTGACAGAGAAGAAAATCTAATGTTATGATAGAGTCGATTAATTAAAGCTAATTTTATCTATGCCAAAGACGGGCCGTCTCGTCCAGGCTTGTATAGCAATTGTGTTGCACACAGGCTTCAACTAACCGATCTTAATCAACGAATAACACCAGCGTTATTTTTATAATCGCATCATAACCTTTCATTTAGTAGATTGTACTAATTTAATGATATAGTGATGTAGATACACAAAACCTACTCTAAGACAGTCTTAGCTACTGTGATGATGAAGAGTAAGGCGCTGTAACCCAAATAATATGAATGACAACTAGCTCACGGAACTTGTGACGTCCAAGCGGAAAGAATAGTAGGAAATTAGCGCCTGCTTGGCTGAATTTCATAGCCGTCGCGGGTATTATTGCAGTTGAGAGGATGTCTGAATCAGGAGACAGAATTGAAAAGGTGATAGATGAAGATGGATTTTGTACCGATCTTTTATTAGTTTTTTATTTATATTAAAAGCACTATTGTAATATAGAATATCATAACTATTAGCAGTTTGCTTCGTGTATAGTCTATATGTAGGAACTGCTAATGTAGAAATGATCTGCGCCTGATCTCTCTCCGTTCATGTCGAATTGCCGTCTCACCGGACTATAAGAGTGAAGGAACAGAGAGTGCACTACCTGTGTATTGCGCACACACTTGTGCACTATATTTCCTGCGTACTTGGCTGATCTCAGTTGACATTGGCCGCCGTGATCGAAATTCGGTTAGCAAGGAGTCAAAAATTAATGTACAAAATATTGTCAACGGATAACTGCGGTACATTTTTGTATTGTTTTTTCCACAAGCTTCACCTCACTTCGAGAACTAAACGGAAAATAACACGCACATTGAAACAAATACTAAATCCAAAAATTGAGATTTTCCAACCGCTACCCATCCAGAAACATTTATAAATCCGCTCATTACAAATCAATGACGACCTTAACTGCAAACAAAACGTTCGTTTTACACAAATATCTGTTGATCATCAGTCTGGAGAGCGTATAATGTGTGACGCAGGGCCGAGGGCAGGCGCCGATTATAAATAACCTGGTCGATAGTCCCGCTCCAGACGGGGCGGCGGATGGGACGCGTCCCATGCACTCGCACATGTACTGACGTCTGCGCGGGTGTTTTATGCCCAAGGTCGAGAGGATACAGCCAGTGTCCGTTTGCAATTTGTCCTTTTACAAAATACTGAAGACATGGAGATCTTTTAAATTTCAGCTGTCAAGTGAGAGATATAAAGAGATCATGCGCAGCATATGTAAAGAATGTCTGGGCTACAGACCTACAGAAAAAATTTTGGCCGCACATTTGCTTCCTCTCTTTCTTCTAAATGGTCGATTTTGTGAGTGTTCTCCTTTTTTGAGTCTATAATCTCGTTATATGAAGATTTTCTGTTTAGGTTTACAGAAATACACTCAGTATCGATTCGAAATTCGACCTTGCTTAATGAGTCTCCTTTAGGCGATGTTTGTTCGTCTATTTTTTGTGCAAGGTTGAAAGGATCGGCAAGCATTGGTTCCAAATTCAAACTATTTTTAATAGACGTCTTATCAGTAACGTAAATGCCTGTTTTTGTCCAAGGTCAATAAGATATAGCCAGCTTTGAAGGAGATGACCCTTTTAATGTAAGGCCTGTGTCCGAATAATGCGATAAAATCGGTTGATTGAGTGAAAAATAATTTGATATCTTTAATTTAACATTTTGCAGTTTTATTCTGAAGTATGTGATTGGATTTCTAAAAGCTTTTAGGAGTAATATTCTTTTTTAACCGACTTCAAAAAAAGGAGGAGGTTATCAATTCCACGTGAATTTTTTTTTTTTTTTATGTTTGTTACCTCTAATGTATTTATCTAGCTTATCTAGCAATTTTAATTAGGCACCGACTCCAAAATTGGTATCAATATATAACTGTTATGTGAAATTATTTTTTGGTTTTGAGTGGTTTTTGAAGGCGGTTTAATTTTTTGTTGAAATTATTTTTATTACATTATATTACTTTTGAAACTAAGATGGTATAAAATCATTGTCTGTTAATGCCAAAGACTAGTATTGTCGTGGATTTAGTTGGTGTTGTTATTGTTTGTAGTTGCCAACAGTTTATCGAGCTGTTTTGTTTCATCGTATATAAAAAACTAAACATGTTTGTATTCGTTGTGCACAGTCATTGCACACTTGTCGCCAATAAGCGGTGTTGCGTCAGTAATGTCGTTTGTACGTGAAAGTATGGCTAACGCGCATTTAGCATCGTCATTGTTACGTTTTTGCTTGGCTTTGTTGTTTGCACTAGGCGTAATGTTGACGTGCAGGGGACATAACAGGGTAACGCAGATTTTATAATGTACTACAGACGACCAAGGTGTGAACCGGAATAAGAGATAGGTAAAAGAATCAGTATTTGTTTTTTTATTAGGCTACAAGCTGCATTTAGAATCAAACACCAAAATCTGCCTGTCAGTGTAGACAAGTGCTACTAGAAAAGAATTACTCTAATTGCTATCTCTGTATTAGCGGTGCTACGTTGTCTGCGTCTCATCATTCTTGGCATGTACGTAACATTACACATTACGTTACAGATTGATAAGTAACGGTGGTTCTTTGGCACATCATCATCGCGAAATGAACCGTTGTAGTTGTGGATGATTTCAAAGCTTTAGTAAGAGAATAGTTTTGTTTTCTGTATTTCAATATTATTTAGCTCCTGGTTTATTTTAGCATTTTGTAAAGAAGTCAACAGTTTTTCATCTTCTTTGAACACTTTTCGAATGAATTAACAGACAAAATCGAACCCTGAGCTACGAGTTAGGATTCCAGCTCTTTTTTTACACATACTATACTCAGGTTTGCAGCGTCTAGTCATAGAAATATAAAATATTGATTATATTTATAACATATTGGGATCGGTGACTGGCTTTATAGCTCAAGGTAGCAGGGAGAAGGTATTGGCTCGCACTCGATACGACTGTAGGGCTGAAGGTTTAAAACAAATGTGTTTATATTTTAATTGTATTTTACAATAATTCAATGAAACGGAAAAGCGGCTATTTCATGTATGTCTTTTAGACAGTGGTGCTGTGGTACCACATCGATTGAACCTGCTAATTAATGTTCTAGTCTAAAGGTACTAACTTGCCTAGCTCTAGTTTTAGTGTTGCTGTACTTGTCACATCTAAAACTAGCAAGTTACTGGGATCTAATAATATCTCAGCATATTCTAAAGTGAATGATCTAAAACGGGCTTCAGTAGTGGAATTTTAGTTTTATCCAATCGTCGAATTTATTGTACCACATCTGTGACACAAATCTATGAATGAATGTAGTGGGAGCGTCGAAACCGGTCGCCGCGCCTCGACCTTGTCAAGGCGAACCGCTTGACAGGCCAATACGCGACGCTAGAACACCGTACACATACGCACATAGAAAAATCGTTTTTATATATAGCTATGACGAGATGAGCAACTCAATGATTGATTAGCATTGCATAAGCAGTAGCATCAATAGGAACTGCGAATTATAAATTGTGCTGAATAATATGTCGGCTTGATACGTTAGATGTAAAATATTATCCTTACACAACTAGAATGTTCTTCGGCAAAATACAACCTAGGATTCTTATGTTATAATCCAATGTCGTACATAGCTATGTACCACGACGTCGTTCACGGCGACGTTCTGCAACGTTCCAAGAAGCATAAGCTTGTGGTCGGGAAATACGTGGAAGCCCCGGTTGACTTAAAAGTGATTCAGAATCGAAAGGAATAAAATTTCTGAGAAGTTGTTAAATAAAACATGTTTAATTATTTCGAAGAATAAAGGGACGAAATTAAATATACCGCGAAATTACGTACACGTGTTTTGGCGGAGAAAGTAACCTAATGAAAAGCAAGTTGCGAAGGTTGAAATCTTTCAAAAAGGAAGTTAGAACCATTTTGATTGAGTTGCTTAGTTACAAAACACTGCGTCCTCGTCACCTCAGGGCATTGGATGTTAAGCCTCAGGATGACCAGTATTTACACTACATTGTCCTTTTTCATAACCTTGAAGTAATGGTGGCTATCGCACCTGGATGTCGGTAATGCTAAGAAGATTGCCGAGCCGATGACTATTTTAAAAAAAATACGTTCTTCAAACCGGAACACCGAAATTTATTCCAGTTCCAACAGGCCGGCATAATTGTGTCGACTGCCGAGGGGTAATCATCTCTCGTCAGTCGACATTCTATTAGACTCCACTTCACTTACCATCAAGTGCAATGAGCCGACTCCCGTGCTCGTATAAAAAAAATGTACACTGTTATTTCGAAGTTAAAATAGAAATGCTGTGACTACCCAGAACTACTCCTCATACAAGAGATCTACCTGGTGGTAAAGCTAGACTAAGTAGTTTTTCTGGCGTGTTCATTTTGAGGTCCCGGAGCTCCACCAAGGTGCTGATGGAGACCAACACAGGGTTTTTTAGCCGTAGAAATCCAGAAGGACTAGGGTAGTCTAGTCATAAAATAATTAACACAATCTCGCTGCCGTAATACTGCGGTCTTTTAGTGTCTGTAATATAATTTTGTTTTCCCAAGTGGATGAATTATTGCGCTCATTTATCAGGGGGTTATTTTCCACGATAAACAACGGGTATAATATTAATTTTGGTAATTGTTGTGAGCTATTTTGTTTCTTAATTGGTCCCGTGCTATCTGTTTTTAGAATCGACTCCGCGTGATTGCTTCGTAATGACTTTTCGAATTATAATATCGTTATGTTTGGTGTAATTTCGATGAAAATCAAAATCACGCGAGGACAGGCTGGGGTCTTGATTTTAATATCAATAAGATTACCAAAGGGCCCAAAAAAGGCATAGTCTCCCAATTCTTGTCATCTTTGTAAAGCATGGCAATAGATTTTTCTAAAGTTGTAGGTACACTTAGTTTTGTTAATTATTTGAACATATTATGTGACAAGTGTTACCCATAGGTATTGCTCACTTGTTGAATATTATAGTAATAAGAACACCTCTAGGATCTAGACCATGTTTGACGATAGGGCTATGGCATCTCTGGATGCGATTAACAGAGCAAAACTCTGATCAAATATAATATATAAGCGTGATCAGAGGACATAACTAGATAAGTTTTATAAGCAGGCCCTTAGTTCTGGAATCGTGTGTATAAACAAGGACGCCCACGCATATCTATTTTAATTCTGCTCGCTTCAAGTAAATTGTTGTTTTTTCTGGATGTTCCCGGCAAAGGTCGAGGATGTCTCTCCTCAAGGTTATATTTTTTATTCCTTATATTTATAGTCTATTTGTTCTTTTTTCTTCACAGCGCCTACACGTTTTGAATTATTGTTTTTTTTTTAAGATTTTGATCTCCCAAGAGAATTTATATTCGCTTATTGATTGAGCGAGAATTGAATATTATGACTATATTATGTTAAGATGAGTAGGATGTATATAACTGCCTGTTTATAGACTTATAGACGGCACTGATCAATCATCAGATTAATTCTAGTTTGGCTGCTTGTTACTATCAAAAATCACAGTTCGGTGCTCATCAACCAAAAATGCCTAGATCGAATAGAATTTGAAGGGTTTAATATTTCGCTTAAATACGTACGTAGGTAAATATCGTTGCTAATTATTTCAATATTCACAAAACTCCGCATCGTCCGCGACCGAGTTATCAATTTAATCAAATTACATAAATTATTTAACATCAGACCGGAACGAACCCGCCGTCCCTAGCAATAATTATAAAGTATTTAATATATCGAACGGGATATTGTTGAGCTATTTTTGGACGTGTGGTTACTAATAAATTGAGTATAGTCAGAATTATGACAATGTATAAATATACAGTATTACTTTATGTACAGATCTCTACGAAATAAAGCTGTAGTCTTAGTTGATTTGAAAAATCTTTTATTTGTGATAAGGTGCATTTTTCGCCGTGGTACTTTTACATAAGTAGATCCGCCAGTAAGAGCTTTGGAGGAATACATTTAATAACTGTTACAGGTAAGGTTAAGCTTATAATATCACTTTTACAAAAATGAATGTAAAGTATGTCATTGGTGAAGTGATAAGTTTATAGGAAAACAGTATGACACAAGTTCTCAATCAAATTACATTTTATCAGAACATGCAAACTGTAATGTTCACGTAACGACTTTATTTAGAAAAAATAGACTCACATCAATCCAAGTACAAGACGCTCGTTTATATCAGCCTGTGTTCCTATATGCCTTAAAATCCATTTTAATCTTTATAACATTACATATACAAAGTTACAACTATTCATTAAATATTAACTAAAGGTGCTTTAATAATCCCTCCAAATTTTTTCCCGAAATCCGTCAAAATGATTACAATTTTGGAGCACGGCGGCAACGGTACCTTATGTTATATATTTGCGTAATTTATTTAATATGGTGACGTTAATTTTTATCGTCCAAATCCTTTAGCCTGTGTTAACAGTCGTTCTCGGTTTGCGTTGAAACGGGCGTGGCCTCACTTCACGCGAGAAGCGAACAATAGACGAAAAGTAGAACCAAGTCCACCACTCGGAACTTTAATATAAAATAAATTAACCAAGATAAATATATTTACTGTTTTAAATATCTTTTGTGATACATCCGTATATATTTAGGACTTTGGTCTTGATCTTATTTTTATAAAAGAAACGATTTAAAATGATAAAATCACCTGATTGTTGTCTAGATAGATGAGATGCAATTATTACCTGACGGGGCGTAATTAGGTCTAGTACTATCTGAATAGCTAATTCGCTAATTAGCAACTCATTGTTGTTTGAACTCGGCGTTAATAGGCAGGATGTTAGGTTTTTCGCGCAGGAGGTATTTTTGCGATGACCTTTTACAGTAAAAGCAGGGATAAATAGATGTTAGGTGTAGATAATTGGCCGGATATAGCAATTACTACCACGCTGATTGTAAACATAGGATGGATTATAAATGTTTTTGTTATGTATACAATTTGTGTTTTGTTAAGGTGGCATGTTTCTGGCTCTATGTTGGCTAGAAAAGGGGGTTTATCATTTTCAAAACTCATTATACGTAAAATATAATATTGGTCATATTACAAACGGTTGTAATAATTAAATTTCTAGTCATGGTTTATAGATTGGCTGAAACTATTATTTGAGTGGAAATACGTTCCGTGAAACGTAATTGGTACATTAAGTATTTTTCGGATCTCCAGGCCCAATCTTATGTTAAGTCCAATTATGAACAGCAGATACGTTTTCCCGCTGTAAGTACGCCCACACGACATCGCTTTTGCCGCAGGGCCACGGCAGGCCTACCGTCAACAGACTTTACGCCCAAGTATAACGGTTTAAGCTTGTTACGCCCTTTGTTAGTTTTGTCGACTGGCTTATATTTTTGGGAGATCCATAATCAAAGGGACGGTATGGACCACTGTTATGGGATTGTTGTCTGTCTATTTGTCTTGCTACTCGTCTATCAAAGGCTTCTGATGTTTATAAGGAAATGACACATTTAGATGAATTATGTAAATAATTATTAGAGGAAATAGTTAGAAGCCTCTACTCAGATGTTTAGTAAAATATGTCTTCGTCCTGAAATTCTAATTTACAGTTTTCGAGGCACATGCAGGTCGCAATGTCCCCACCGAGACAAATGTTTGTGTGAGCCGCAAATATTTGTATCAAGTCTTTGTGCAGTTGGACCGAAAGTCGGTCGTAGTTTCTGATGCTCACGACATCAATGACCAAACTTGTGTTTGGATAGGAATGACTATCTGTGTGACGTTGCATTGACCAATGTACTTAAATATTAATTAAATGGCTTATTCCAATACGTGGTTGATCCATCCAAATACATCTGCAACTATGTTCTGCGTGCTTTGCAAAACTATGCGAAGTCTAAATTGTCAGTGAGACATTTATCCCTTTAAAACCGCGCCTTCCCTGAATTAAACATGCGGCAAAGTCAGCTTAAAACGTATATCAACATGTAAAAGGCTGAATAAACGTGGTTTATTTATAACTGAAACGTATCGCGCATTATCCGCCGCGAGCCGGTGTAATCCGGTTGTAGCCGGCGCGAACAAGATATTGTGTTCCGGTTAAGTCGGTTGTACCCGGCGCAAACCGTGCACTGTGCCATCTCCAGATATTGCTTTTATGTTGTTTCATTATAGGTTCAGGTGACCAGGTATTGTGGAAAATTCTCTTTGAACTGTTAAGTCCTATTAGGGCTGAACGCTTGTGGTCGATGGTGTTACTGTGTCCAGAAATTGTAAAGGTTGATCTGTAATGTTCCAGCATATTAAAGTTTTAGCCCTAACAAATAAAGCACGGTGCAGAAGCGACACCACTAGTGTGCACCGTGTATGCCGGTTAAAATTCGCATTGAGTCTGTTATTTGGATAGCATAGCCTTGGTATGACAATTATATTTAAAAAATCTGGAGTCATTTTATGAATATCTACACCGTAAAATCCTTGCAATCTAAGTCCTGATTCCTAATCCCCATCTAACTAACATATCAGGAATCTAGGCCAACATACTCGAAGTAAAAGCAATATTTTCTCATCTTCACAATAAGAAATGTTATACATGTGTGCAAAACATATTGTGCTTGTAAAATCATATTTACAAAACAATTTGTAATAAAAAATCATTCTCATTTTCCTTGTGTACATATAATTTAGACAAAAAAAGTGTTGCGCAAAGAACCACTAGTTCATGGTAACATGTAGATGGCGCTAATTCGTACATTTTCAAATAATATCCAATGATATTTTTTTTATAATAGTATAACACATTATCCTTTTGATTTAGAATGCTTACCGACACTAATTAATATACATAGTATTGAATTATTTTCTAGATTTGATACTATTTGCATAAATTGTACGATTTTTTGTCTTATGTAAAAGCAGCGCCCCTAGTGGAAAACATCGGAAACTACTAGCGGCACGATAGGGTGGATAAACTGGCGACATTTTACTTGTAGTTCCAACACCCTCCGTAAGATGGCGTTAGTAGGTTCGTCTTTCCCTTAGTCTCGAGTTACTTTTTTCATGCCAAATAACTGTCTATTAAATAAAAACAGTTATTTTCATGTGAGTGATTTTCATCCATCACTATTAAACTTTTCTTTCTTCACGCGGAATGTTTGTGTTATAATTTATTTAAGATTTAAGGGTTTATGCCATTCGTGTCAGATTTTTTAATGCAGTGAATTGGCTAACAAAACATAAATAAATTACAATGTCTCTGAAATACCCACAGTATTAAAGAAATTGTAGATGTTTCACAAACCTTATACAGAAATCAAAGTAATTATACTTTAAACGATGAACATCGAAATTCCTTTAAAAATTAACATTTAAGCTTACAAAGCATTAACCTAAGAATTTGCTTTAAACACATTGCACTAATTCATTACTTACACTATATCACATTTCTTAGGCCTCTCAACGTATAATGGCGATTTCTATAAATTAACGACGCAATAACTCATGGGTCGTTCAGTATCCATTGTTGTTGATTAATAATAATAAACAGAACATCTAGTAATAACCGCAAATGGGTTTACCGTAGGTAATATATTGAGGCCTCTACTACAGGGCCTTATTCTTTATGCCATTTGTTTTCAATACGTAACAAGCACGTAAGGCACCGCGTTAGGTTTAAGACAATAGAAATTGGCATATAGAATACCATTCCGCGCGTATTTCACGTAGATAACACTGCCGTGTTATGAGTTTGCACTTTCATAGAGAATAAGGTCTCAGATCTGTTAAAGTGCTTTCTTAAGAATCTAGTTCACCATTTTTATACACTATTGTACAAGCAGTTGGGAGACTATATTCTTTTATATTGACATCGATAAAGGAGCGCCCGTGATACACGTTTGATATTGGGTTAAGATGAAATGCATGTATGGAACAGAAATTAGAGAGGTGTCCTGAATAGGTTATGTGATATTTAGTCATCCATTATGTCCTAGCTCTGAGAAATCTTAGCTAAGCCTCAATAAGTAGTAAATAATAACTAACTTTCTTGCAGTATTCGTAATTCGTAACAAAACCCTTTAGGAAAAGGTGACTTCCACAATAGAAATATGTTACCCTAAAATTCTTAATTGTTCTTTAAACGGTGAAGTCGAGTCTGGTTCTCAGTCATAGACCGATGATAGAGGTTATATACGCACGTAAATAATTGTGGTTAATGCTAGAACATCGCATAATGCGTGTTAACGTGTTTTTGATGTTAACGCTATGTTTAACGATGCTTTACACATAACACTATAAGACTACCATCACGGTAGCCTTATTTACATGTTACAAATGAATCGTTGAGTATTAGCATGGTATAGGATCGCTAGTGAATGTATTTAAATCCTCAAAATATATAGTTTAGTTATCATGAAGTTAGCTTTTGTCGTGACGCGCTATTTGCAGCAAAAATAATTGTTGTTGCCAATTAAAATAAAATCCAATAGTCAGACATGCCTTGAATCCTTGATTATTTGTTAATATTATTTACATAGATTAAGTATATTAATGTTACTTATTTTTGTTTCAGGTATGTTTAATCAATACAACAACAAACATATATTTAGATTGAAGTACGCACACAGTAAGTAAATATTTCAAACTCTAAAATAATGTTGAAAACAAAAACGCCGACGTAAATGCCTGCGTTAAATAGCCGCTAATGGCTGTTTCGGAACTCGAAAACTTTCACACGCAACGTTTCAAAATGTCTAGATAAAACATCGCGGCTCGTTATAAGCATAAACAGGACGTCAGGCTGACGGGATGGAATTGAGATCAACCCTGGAGAGTGGCTTTTGTGGGTTTTGATATCTTTAAAATTTTAGAAGATTGTGGTAAAGTTGAATGGTGGTCTCGCGGATGTACTATAGATCTCTGTCTGCTACTTTAACGAATCGCGAGCCTTTATAATAAATATATATATTTTTGGATGCTGCTTTGCGTGTGTCATTTAGATTCAACGGATTCTATCTCGATGAATTCATGCTTACGTGAAAACTACACTGTGATCTGTGTACTGCTGGTCTCCAGCTGGCAAATGCTTCATTACTTCTACTGCAGGTGGTTATTTTGGGCTCAAAACATCGATTCAGTGTTTGATACCTACTCGGTTGGTTTAATTTAGTAACGCAATGTTAAAATGTCCCTGTATTTTCGACTGCCTCCCGATTACATGTTCATCATCATCATTATTTCAGCCCTTGAATCGTCCACGGCTGGACATAGGCCTCCCCCTTTGAGCGCCACAGGGACCGGTTCTGGGCCGCCCTCATCCATCGGATTCCGGCGACTCTTACCGATTAGATGTTGTCTGATGGATAAGAGATATGTTAATAAATGAGTAGTATAAAACATCAATTTTAATAGTATATGGGTGTAAAATACGCGTGGAACATTAAATAAATAAAGCGCGAACAACGATCGTAAATCTTGAGTAGTCTCTTGAAACTGGTAAATATTACGAAAATTAATTTGAGTTGTTATTTTTAGTGTGAGATAATGTGCTTATACAACACACACAACATCACGAATTTTATCCTCGAAGAGGTATGCAGAGGCGCAACCATGGCACCCACTTTTCGCCAAGTGTGTTCCGTCCCATGATGTGATAGGGGGTAAGGCTATCGCCATATCGGGCACAAATTGCAGTGCTTATACAAATCTTTATTATTTCATTTATAGTTGTTCCGTGCTATCGTAAAATCAATTATCACTACATAGTATAAAACAAAGTCGCTTTCTCTGTCCCTATGTGTGCTTAAATCTTTAAAACTACGTAACGGATTTTGATGCGTTTTTTTTAATAGATAGAGTGATTCAAGAGGAAGGTTTATATGTATAATAATAACATCCATTAAATAGTCAGCATTGCACCCGTGCGAAGCCGAGGCGGGTCGCTAGTAATTTATATTTCATTTTAATACAGTTCAAAAATGTTAACAATAGTGATTTGTATTTTAAATTATAGTTGCACATCTACTTAATTTTAAATAAAACATTTGTAATACATAATATGTCTATAATTTATGCACGTTTGATAGAAATAGATATCTACGAGTGTGTCCGGTCGCGCCAATCGATTAATTAAATATAGTAGAACGACCTTTCAGTGACTAATCTTGTCTCGAAGATTTATATCTTCGCCCTCACTAAAGGCGTGAGAGTATTTTCGTCAAAGTAATAAATTGTTGTTTAAAACAATACAACGATCGAACGCGATATTGCGCTTAGAAACAATATCTCATGTTGTTACGCAATAAATATACTGTTTTGCGATCTAATCCATATAACTCTATTTACAGCAAATATTTAACTGCCTTAAATTAATTCAAGTTATTAAATACTTGCTTTATAATGACTTTTCTATCAATTTCTAAAACTAAACGTTTTGACTCAGACACAAAATTAGAGATTAATTACTATATAATGGATCTAATGACGAGTGAGCATAGCGGTAGTGAAAAATCCCGCCGTGACCTTTACATATAAAAAACCGTACAAACAGAGCGTCCGTGTATCTGGCACGAGTGAGGGCCGCTTATTATTAGCCGCGTACACAGAGTTCATTCATACCGCGCCGTTATATATAGAATGTTACGTTTGTGTGTCTGATCGTTGGTCCGGTGCGTGCGTGGGCGACGGCGAGTCATTCAGTTGCTGTGGGGTCGACAGACCTGATTGAACATGTAGGAAAATGTTGGTCGAGTGTCATGGAAGAGTGTCACTCTGTATTAAGATATTTTTTTTTATACGGGCTCAATAAATTAACCCAACTGCACCTGATGGTGAGTAAAATGGTCCAGATAGAATGCATTGACAAGGGATGATTATCCCTCGCCAGTCGCCACAATTATGTCGGCCTGTTTGAACCATACAGGCTGGGGCCTTATTCTCTTTCTCGCACGTTATTATAACAGTTCGTAACAAGCACGTAACACAACGCATCATGTTTAGGACTATAGAAATTTGGCTTACAGAATACCATTCCACGCACATTTCTCGAAGATAACATGACACGGCCGCGTTACGCGTTTACACTATCATACAGAATAAGGGCCCTGATCTCGAAATACAACACACTTACGTAGACTACTAGGGCGGGTTTTACACCTTGTACATGGTGGTCGCTATTTGGGCGGATAGAAATATTTTATCACCAATACTGATACATAATACTTCCCAAGTTCCCATTGAATGTGTCAGAGTGATGCAGTAGTGTCCCATGTAGTATAACTCTATAGACTGGTTTGATATTTTGCATTTCATGCAGTTGCATAAGTAAATAAATAGTAGATCAAAGTTTTGAAAAGTAACGCTGCAAGGACAATCGCTACACGCGTAACCCACAAACCTAAAATCTCTTCGGCTAACTGCCTTAAATATTATTAATATTGACCAAAATATATTTTAGTTAGTACCAATTCATTCACACCTGTTTTAAATTCATGAGCTGAAATCCGTGAAATAAACAACGAATAGTTTAACAAACTACATATAAGTTGTCTTTGTCCATGGCAAATACTGCTATGTCGAGCACAAATAAAACCACTATTTTACGGAACACGCAAATTGCATAAATATGCAGTAGAAGGGAAAATAAAAGTACACAAACACAATACCGAAACGTAACCGCGATATGAAAAATGTGGAAGTCAGTGCGAGGTACAAAAATATTGCTTCACGTAAACTACAAACTTCTACCCAACGGTTCAGACAATTGGATTTGCAAATAAATTTCCTTATGAAAAAAAAAATACTAGTTTCTGTCGTGGTTCCGCCTGAATTAATTTTCTTACCGGATATAAAATTTCCTCCTCCTTTGTGCATTTGCGCAGAATTGAAAGTAGCTTACATGTTAATGGAGGGCTTTATGTGTTCGTAATTTCTTGCGACGATAAAAAATCAGCATCGATATCTAAAAATCTTTATGTTTTAATATATGACTGTATCGTGTACACCCGCATTCCAGGTTTGCCTCCCAAATAACCAAAACCTTTATTTCCGAGTACACTAATAGCGTCTTCGCCGAATCCTTCGGGGAGTCCTGGAATATGGTCAAATAAATTTACTTTTCTTTCTCTATATTATCCTGTAAATGAATGTATTGTGTATCACCATGTGAGCTGGGTTATGGTGCGGATGTCGCGTGGGTGGCATCGGTGACGCGCGCCGTGATCCTCGCGTCAAAGCAAAGCTACTGTTGTTTACACAACTTATTAATGTTACGTCACTCACTTACAGTGATCCCTCGAGTGGATTTGTTTAATCCTATAAGCGTTTTATAGAATAAATCATGATGTGTTATGATAATTTTGTAATATATTTGTGTGCACAGCAGTTTCATAAATATAGTTTTGAATTTGTTATATATTGCAATCTAACAATTTTATTTCTATAGCTACGAATATTCAAAGATAGTTTAATTATTACGGCAGTCCGACTGCCAGATGCCAGCTCTACGAAATCTAATTCCCAGAAAATCGTTCAGAAAAACCTACACAAAGTGTTTCTCAACTTAGGAATCGAATCCATGTAAACAAACTAAACACAAGCGCCATCTATGATCCTTTACCGAAACCGTCGATACAACCCACACCCACTAGATGTCGTTGTGAGTCGATCAGGACTTAAAACTGTGACCCTTCTGCAACATTTGTCTGGTATTTGCGGTCAGTTTAATTGACAGTAACAGTCGTTGTTATATTTACCTAAATCGTTACGTTAATAATATATTTATACCGGCCCTGTATTATAATATTGTGCCATTGCAAAGCATGGGCTTCCGCTACTACAAACCAAGAGGGTTTAAGCCTTAGTCCACCATAATGTCGCACTACGGGTAGGCAGACTTCACATACCAATGAGAATTCTATATTAGATTTTAGAAGTAAAATCTAATATAGAATTCTCAGGTATGTAGATTTCGTAAAGATATTTTCCTTCGGCGTTAAAGTATCCATCGTTAAGTCAGAGGTGTGTGCTTTGGACTTTGAACCCGCGTACCTTCGTCTCGGCAGACCGCTCCATTTCCATCTAGGCTACCGTCCACTATAATCGCGACGTATTATTGTGTTGTGATAACTCTTATGAGTTTTTACTATAGTTATTTTGAATTTTACTGGGTAACAGTTTTAAATTTACGTGACATATTTTATTTTATATTGACTCATTGAATTAACAATGTATAATAGACGACCGACCGATCATTTTGTTGCACCAGCCTTAAAAATTATAATCAAACAATGACAAAATATTAAATGAAAATATTATGTTTGTAAATGTAGGCGTATGCACGCTGTACACTGACTGTTTCATAGTTTTTATAATTTTTTTTTGTATTATTGTTTTTTTTTTCGTTAATTTTTTGTTATTGCTAAATTCTTTTTTGTGGATTTTCTCCGCACTTTTACGGTGATGTGCGTGTATTAGCTTATATAATTAATCAGACTTTGTATAGAAAAGACTTATTAAAAAAAATATATATTTAATAACAATATTATAAAAGAATGGACAATTGATGACAAAAAATAAAGCCCGGAGTTTCTTTCTGCCTTTCTTCTTCGGGTAGTCATCGCTTAGGTAGTTAGTGAAAGGCTGGTAGGTTAGCTAGGTTAGGGCTTTTATTGTCCTCACCGGTGAGGATCGCGACGCGTTTCTCCCTTATTGCTTATTTAAAAATACATACATACATAATTTTATTTCTTCTTCCCCTGCCAGCCCGAGCTATTTCTTTGTTTACCAAGTATATTTTTCATTTATCTTATTGTCTTTGTTTATATAAGCTAATCTAATTAAGTAATAATTGAATATTCTCATGTACCTTGACTTATCATAAGTGCAACTATGTTCGCCTACGTGATGAATAAATCATTTTTTTTTTTTTTTTTAACAAGTCATGATCAAAAGCGTCAGTAAACTACGGTTAATAACTCGATTATACGGTCGACGTCGGCGCGTCGGTGTCACGTGCAGTCCCACGGCGCGAGATATCTCATGAATACCTCATTAGAAACGGTCTGTTCTATTTGTTGCATACATTTAATAAATTAACATAGAGCGACACACGGCGGTTGTATTTTTACGTTGGAATAATGGTATGTTGGGTTTTGTGTACATGAAGTTTTCCTAACATTAGCCTTTGTTCGTAGCTCTGCCTGCGTGTAATAGTCTTCCCGGGATAAAATTAGTCTACAGCACTAAATATATATTTATTTTAAAAAGGCCTACTGTTACTAGTAACTTTACTCTACCAGTCTACTCAAATAACTGATTCAATCGATATCAAAGTCCGGTATAACAACAACATACTCGTAGACTCAAAGTTCCAAACAATAATTACAGAAACGCTCACTTCCTCAAACACCGCTTCTAATAAGCGCTCTAAGCGTTAATTTGATGGGTCATTTGAGCGAATTTAAACGACGCCGCGGCCGCCTGAAGTATGAAACCGAGCAACTTCCATTGTATGGTATTCGGTAGTCGGTAATTATGCGGTGCCGGACCGAGATGCTTAGCCACGAGGAGGGATAATGTGGCTTCCGACTTGTTTTTGAGTTTAGGATAAACTGTTAAAGCGCAGTGCTTTTTTATAACGACTTCAAATTTGAGTAGCGGTTCAGATATTGTAGATAAGATACGAAAAGTGTTTTAAGCTAATTTAAAGGCAGAGATCTTGTATGTTCTGGTATTTCTTGAACTCTTCCCTATTTTTAATCGCTGTTCCTTTCGTGCCCAGGTGGCGTAGTTCTATTGTGTGCGCGATATGACTCTCGGGTTTCCTGTTTTGAATCCGCGGTCGGCTAATGTGGTATTGTGTTACTCCTCTCAGTATTAACCTGTAATCTGAAATTTGTGCCCGGTATTGCCATAATCCCGCCACCTGTCTCATCATGGACGGAAACACACATGACGAAAAGTGGGTGCCCTAGTTGCACATCTGCTTACCCCTTTGAGGATAAAGACGTGATGTGTGTTTGGTTTGATTTATTCCTTTCATTAATTGTTGGCCTCCCATCCCGATATCCTCTGGTATTGCTGATGCTTAGTTTCTATTCGCCTACGTTGAGTATTTGATGAGCATAATTCATTGGTCGCCAGTGGCGAATGGTGAAATTTTCCAAAAGGGAACCCAAAACAACATATAGGTACTGATTATGCACAAATTGGGTCTGCAAATCGTTCTGATGATAATTAGATTCTACATAAAGTAAAGCCGACGGGAATCGCGTTAAATGAACCCTATGCTGGTCGCACAAACAGTGTATTACAAACTGAATCTCCTTATTATGATTTATGAAATGAACTAGTTCCTAAAAAGCAATCCATTAAATACTCGTATTCATCCTTTGTGAAGTTCAATAGTTATTCACCCTTATTATCGTGTGAAGTAAAAGGGATCGGAAACATATCCGTGTTTATTCCGGTGGAAATCTTTTTATGCCGGCGGGATTCTTTTAAGCCGAAATTATCCAGGTAACCGGCGATAAATGTAACGTAGGCTTGACAACTTTCGTCACTTAGAAGTGCTACAATTTTGTTATTGTTTGAGAATATGAATATATATGAAGAACAGTTCTCTCAATGTTTAATCGTAATTTGTCTGTAAAACGCGTGTGTTCCACATTCGGAACCGAAATTATATTTTTTGTGGTTGTAAAAAACTGCAAACCGGAGAAATTCCAAAAGTGTTTATAAAATATCTTTCAATTAAGTTAAGGCCATCGTGGTGAACGATTTCCTGAATTAATTTTATTCGACGCTGTTTATTACTAACAAAAAGGAAAGTAAATCAACTGTCCAAATTTTACCCCACAACCTCAAGTCCATCTAAATAATGACTAGGCCAATATAGTCCTAAAATTGCCCCGAGCGTACCCAAATGGAGCGCGCACTAAACACTTTATTGCCTACTATATTTGTCACACACGTTGGTATTCATAATTTATAGTCTACTCGTTCGCCGCGGAAAACAGCCGGACTTGAAAACGTTCTCTTTGTTTTTGTTTTTTCGTTTCATCTCCGGACGTCTCGGGTGGATGCGCAGAGCTGCTCTAAACACAGACGTTGTGTGGTTCAGACGCTGTGTAAAGTGTAATTAAGTTAATAATCATAGAAGTAGGTGGTAGGTCTCATCTGTGAGAGTCTGTCTGGGTAGGTACCATGCCATGTCTATTTTTGCCGGCAAGCAGTAGTGTGCAGTGACTGATGTGTTTCAGTTTTAAGGATTATGTGGCCAGTGTAACTACTGGACATAATAAGATTTAACATCTCATGTCTTAGGATGGCGAGCGCAGTGAAATACCAAACAATACTTTGTAATTCAAGGTGTTGGATGGTGTTTCTGCTGTTTATGGGCGATCGTATCGCTTACCATAAGGGGCCAAAGGCAAGCTCGTCTCGTCATTCAAAACAATAAAAAATAACTGCTAATAATCAAACCTCCATGTTATTTTTAGGCGACGCGCAAATCCTATTAACTTATTGCCAGACTCGAGAGACACTAAATTTCTAAAGATTTCAGTAACCATCAGTTTCACAGTAATGTAGTATTCCTGAACTTCACAAAGTCTGCGTGGTGCCTATTATTCATAAACGGATTTTAGTTCCCAAAAAGTTTTATGTCATCCATATTTTTATAATAATAAAATTATAACTGCAATTTTCTTTATATTTTATCTTATAATAATTATGTCTAAAGTAGTTCACAGACCATTCAACGAACAGATCGCTGACCCCCTCATTTAAACGGTATCACAATCTTATTAATTACTAGCTTTGCCTTCCACTCCGCTCACGTAATAAAGATTTTCCGGGATAAGAATATAAAAGTAGCAAACAGCAGTAAGAGTACTGTAGCTTCCGATTAGTGAAAACAATTTCAAAACCGATTTAGTAGATCCTGAGATTAGCAACCAAAAAACCAAACTCTTGAGCTGTATATATTAGTATACATCATCATCCTGGCATAGTTCATATTTCAGTCCAGAGTAGGGCCTTATCTTTCATTAACACGTAACTTAGAATTTGGTGCAGTTTAACTAAGGCTCCAGTTCAGTGGCGAAATTACATTCATCCAAATGCATAACTAATCAAATAGCGAACGTTCTCTTATCTTACGTTGAAGATGTGTGAGAGCCGGGATCAAACAATCGTGCAGTAATTGCGGGCAGGGTTGGACCGAGCCGGGCCCGACCGGAGCCGCGCGGCCGCCTGTGAAGCGACCAATCAAACCGGCTGCCTCCGGACGGCTATTCAATTAGAAATAGCCTCGTGCCGCGCGCACCAAGTGATGAGATGTGGCGAGTGGGGGTTCGTTATGTTTGGTTTGGTAATAGTTTTATAGATATAACGTTTTTAACATGTTTTTTTGTATACTAAAACGCAGGGTGTGGCTTTCCAAAATTCATTTTGTTACAATTATTTTTACGCTGAACCGAAATAATTACGTGTGAAATAAACCCTATAAGGTACGTTGGAATTTGGTATGAGTCTGAAGTTTTTTTTTATTTGCCTTTGAAGACAGACGAGCTAACGGTGAGCCCTGATAGTAATTGGTTACCGTCGCCCATGGACGTCAGCAATGCCAGGAAGGAGCACAGCAAACCCGCTGTCTATTGTAAAAAAAAAACTTTTTAAACCTGAAGTCATGCTTATAAAATTGTATTATTTATCACTCATCCTTTCCAGCAGACCTAAAAGCACGTAAGTTATTTATTTCAAGGGTTTTATAACGCTTCTCACTTATACCGATTTAGTATAAAATGTTCCATCAAGTCTTAGCGCTACGACGCTACGCGCTACGACTACGGTTCTACGACGCCGTGTCGGGAAACTAGCTGTAGCAGATAAATTGGGTCGGATAATCCATCTTTTCGTTACGCCTTTACATTCGTTTTTATCTTACTTTTTTCGCTTTGATTTTTACAGGAAATTGACTTTTGTCCGAACTTGTATAATACGTTTCTCATATTACGAAAGGTAGCAGTCAAGTTTTTTCGGGAAAATTATTTTATCGCTACTTAAAAGAAACATGTCTGTTTAATAATATTTCCGTGAGCTAAACCGAAATAAAATATTTCGACTTTTAAAAAATTCTTAACTTAAACGCTACAATTCAGAATTGTAACTAAAAATTACTATGTGACTTAAAGTTAGTATTTTTCTGAGTAACAGCGTACTAATTTTCATAGCCGGAGGTCCTGGGTTTGACTCATAAATCTAATATATTATACACACATACATCATCATGTATTTATTCCCGAAGGCGTATACAGAGACGCAACCAGGGCACCCACTTTTCGCCAAATGTGTTCATCATGATGTGATAGGGGGCAAGCCTACCGCCATATCGGGCTCAATATTATAATGTATCATATTTTAAATTCTATATTACCTCTATAAGGAAATAAATAACTCGTATCCGTATCCTATCGAAAACATCAGACTTTATTTATAAAACATTGTATAGTACAAAGGCAATCTAATACATTGATGCAAATAGCAACATCCGCCGCACAATCTTTCCTCTATAGCCAAAAGTACCGTCGGATTCAGACTATGGTAGATTACACGAGCCTTATCCCTGTCTCCAGTAAACAGTCGGCAAGGTCAACGCATAATTTATTGGTTATTGATATCGGATGCAAGCGAGGGTATTCCGCTATCTGTCCTATACTCATTGGTTTTATGATTGAATAGGGTTTAGAGTTGTATTTTGGTTTGAAGACTTAATAATATGCACTCGGTGCAATGTATAAAGTAAATTTGAATTCGCGCAATTGTAATACATATATGCAAGATTAGAAAGGTACATTAAAGAGTGAGTACCTGCTAATACAGAAGAAACCGGTTATAATGACTCCGGTTATAAGTATACATAGTAAGTTCTCTTTAAATAAATGCATTTCAAAAGCGTATCGTTTATAACGACTATCAAATGTAGCGTCCAGATTTGGTGGTCCCCTTTTATGTCGCTATAACCGGATTTCACTGTAATTATTAATACGCTGGTCGAGCCCGTCCATTCTCGCTGTAGACACAACTGATTTTAAGTCGTCTCTTCTTCATTTAGCAAAATTGGACAGAGTGTGGACACGTCGCTGGCAGTATACGTTCTATTAATGCAAAATGGCAAGAATGCATTCCATTTTTTGTGTTATTTATTAAGCCCTTAAATGCTCTTTACCTGTGGCGCGGAGTATAATTTTTTGAAAGGAAACCCGACATAACATATACATAGATATTGCATGAATGCGGTCTGCAACTTTATTTTTTTTATTATTTATTTATACATATATTATAACACCATAACAGTTGATACTAATGCGATGTTATACAGATTTAATCTTAACAAAAAAATTTTCTTTTTAACTTGTTCTAATGATAATTCGAATTTACATAATCATGAAAGGGAAGGCAGGAATCAGGTTATATTGACCCTTCGCCACTGTTTTTTACTCTGACCGATATTATCGGCCATGTTAAGAGTGTTAGTCGAGTGTCTCCAGTTCGATTTGAGCTTAAGTCTAAACTCAGTGAGTTCGAAGTTTCGCGTTCGAGGCTTACGATGAGGGACACAACGCTTCCTGAATACTCAATTAATAGGACAATCGGAATTTTTGATGGAATTTTTAAGAGTTAGTGGTGTAGGCTGGTTTGGCATTTGAAGTTGGGAAGAAATATCGTTGTGATAATTTAGGGAACTAACTAAACATGTAAGTGTTAGTGAAGAGAAACTAAGCATCAGCTATGCGAGAAGATTCAAATCCTCACAATTACCCTCAAGAATAGAACACAAACATTTTACGAAAAAAAAAACCCACATCACGCCTTTATCCTCTAAAGGGTAGGCAGAGATGCCACCAGGGAACTTATTTTTCGATAAGTGTATTCTATCCCATGATGTAATAGGGTGCCTATCGCCACATCGGGTACAAATTCCAGACTCCGGAATTATAGTGAGCAGAAAAACCCTAATATCACTTTACCTCGCCCTGAATTCAAAGCTTGGACCTCAGAGCAGTTGTCCTATCGCGCACGCAATACAACTACGCCACTGGCGCACTCAATATAGTCATTCACAATAACCGTATCAAATATTAATAACAACTACAGAGTTTATGAAGCAATCGTATTTTATTCATAATTTTGTCGTCATACATAGGAAACCGCTCGGAATCCTTTCAAATTTATTGAATGCAATTTTCAATGTAATTACCGCTATTAAAAGGCTTGAATAGAGTGATGTCGGGCATTCACAACCACACACATTTAAGGAGCTATAATTATAAACAATTTTAATATCCCTATCTATTAATTAATGTATGATCGCAATCGAATTACCGCTCATCATTCCAAATCCGCAAAATCTGGTTTAATAAATATAACGGTAGTACCGAATTAGAATACTGTAACACCCAGACCTGAAACTAATATTTTCAGATGTTTCGGTCCTACGATCGAGCCCGCGGTCTCCTGTACCACGACCTGTTCCTTTCCCATTACTAGGAACCATTTTTTCTAGTCAGGTTTTGCGTGTCCGGACCATAATAATCATCTCTATATATAAGTATGTAGAAATATTTATTGTAATATTTCTATAAGAAATAATTAATTAGCATTAAATCCTTCCTCGCTACGAACTTATCTCTAATATTACTCCCACGATACTGAAGATTTTTCCTCAGATTATAAGTGTGTTTTTCCTCCGAGCCTCGACCAATATCCGGTAAATTTTTCCATTCTTTCCCACGCAGCCTCATTATCTTCCGCCTGGGGTTTCCAACCGCACCGAGTGCCCGACACGATGGATTAAAATGTTCAGACCGAGCAGTGTAAAAAAAAACAACTTTCTATATAAAGCCTGTGGCGTATTAAGGAAACCCCTTCCTGGATTATCGAAGATCAAAGCGTGTATGTGGGGCATGGGTTAATTATATCTTGTCGTGTTATGTCGTCAAAGCAAGCGGTGCTGTGTTCCGGTTTAAAACAGCATGGGTATTGCAATATATACCTGTTTAGTTTAAGGTTGAAATTATATTTTACAATTCAGGGCGTAGGTTTGTAAATATTACTACTGTTTATATATACGTTAACATTAAATGAGATAAATTTCAATGACGTCATCCAATTGCATAAAACTCTTGCAACATCTATTTTCAATTTGTTATGAACAGTTTCTTAAAATAAATTTCTATTCTCATACATTGGCTGCGCCATCTGACAAATGAAGAATGTACTTTAATTGAATTCGAGGCGTCCTTTAAAGAGTTAATTAGATAACTCCACTCCGTTAGATGTCCGAGACGGAATTATGAATGAAATTTCACCGGCTAACCGAATTAGCAGTTGTTAAAAGCCGACGGACGGCGCTAACTATTTCGGTGCTCCACGTTAATTGTCAAATATAACGTGAGTTGCTACAAATAATGAACTGTGTATGGAATTTAATTTACAGCTATTTTAATTATTGTAATGTTTAATTTAGATATTTAATAACTATTTTAAATAACATTTGAAATGTCTCGTCTATTTTGGTGATTGAAATGTAGAGTTTAATAATTATGTAATTAATGATCGCCTTATTTATAGACGTTTTTTTATCTAAGGACGGAGTAAAGCTGTGATAACAAGTCTGTTTCTCAGTGCTGACGGCATGGCAGCCTTAGTGCGTAGCCATAGGGCCTTTGTGATTGGTTAATATTGTTATATTTCAGCTTTACTCCGTCCTTAGATAAAAAACGTCTATGAATAAGGGGGTTAGTGTATAATTTTATTACAATGCGGCGAGGACAGTTTAGCCGGCTTCACCGAGTTGAACCATCATATGGATAACTAGCATGTGGTAAAAAAAATCTATTGCGATTCGCGTTGGCATTAGTTTCGCCAAGTCTCGAGACCCTAAATAATACAAAATGTGTCCAAACTTGTTAATTACATTGGCCAAATTGAATTTGACTAATGCCTATCTAAATTAGAAGTTAGGTTTGTATTACAAATTATTTAGACGTCCCTACAGTAAATACAATATTATATTCAAAATAATGATTTGATAATTTAAACTTTTGTAGAAATTGCGACAGACGCGAATATTGTGATTTGGTAAGGGCGTAAGTGAAGCCCTAACATATTATACTTCAGTTGTTTAAATTGTTAATGTGTGACATTGTGGGGTTAGAATATAACAACCAACCAACTAGAATATAAGCATTAAAGAGTAACGCCTCAAAGTCAGCACATTAAACATATTACTGATAGAGAAATTACGCTCGGTGTTTCTAACAACACTGAGTATCATTTCTGTCGTATTATTAACAGTCGTATGCCTAAGGAATAAGACCAATTCTTATTAAACGCTTTGTTCCATCATCCGCCGACGCTCACCCACAGACAATACACCATATTGAATCAAGAACATAGTATACATTAATGCCAGAGCCCGTTCCACATTAAATCAGGAATCCATGCAATCACGATCCTAAGATCGGAGAAGACGATCGCGCGACGGACGGGTGACTGACGACCCAAGGCTTCGACTACAAGTGACAAATGGTCGCGCTGAATAAATAAATACATGACCTGAAACTACGGCACGAGTTGTATCTTCGACGCCGAGCAATACGACAGATTTACGACACCTACAACAATGCAAGTATTTGCGAACACAAACGTTTGTC
>NW_023593182.1:0-9196 GCF_014839805.1 Manduca sexta
CCGTATTACACCAGGCGGCAGTTCAGAGTTATTAATAACAAGGTACAGACATTCTATTTTTTGAGGGTTTTATTCCAAACGGGGTGAGTTAACATATCCTATACTAGGGAGAAATGGTTAATATAAAATGTTGTCTTTAGCAACATAAAACCATTGTAGATTTTATGGAAGTTGTTCATAATCATTTTACTTCCTGGCGTTTATGATCTCCTGGTACACAATTGTTAATTATCATAATTGTTTAATTTTATTACTTTCCCATTAGCAACGCTTTAATTGCATCCATGTCACGAGCGTTTTTAAATGCCAAAAAATGTTTACCATCATGTGCACCCAATACGATCACCAACTCATAATGTAACCATACTTTACTATAGTATCAACGAATGTTCATGTTTACCTAATACGATTTCGCACCAATAATAAAAGCACACTTTATAAGATGCACTATAGTATATATGTATGTACAGAGCGGCGAGGTGTCGTCGGTGCGCCAGCTGCAGTACCAGGGCTGGCCGACGGCGCCGGGACACGTGCCCGAGGTGACGCGCGGCCTCGCCGAGCTGGCGGACGCGGCCGACCCGCTGCACACGCCCACCATGCTCGTGCACTGCCAGTGAGTATCGCACTACGCCCCTATTATAAACAAACTTTATTCTGCAAGTCATATGTTTCATATTTCTTTAACGAGTATAATGATAGTACTTTGTAATTTAACATTCTGAATTGTCTTGCTGTTGTCTAAGAGCAATCTGACCACTGTCAATAGAGGGTCTTGGTCGTCTCCTGATTTACTAAAGCGGTCAAAGAGTGGACAGAATAGTATGGCGACGCGATGCTGTACTGTTGAATGTACATCAACTAGATACGCTCGGCGGTCGATTTCACATAGATTCGAGAAGCAGTGTCGCGTCATACCGCCCCGTCCTGTTTGATGAAAGCTTTACAGCACAATGAGCTGAGTTTTTAGCGGAAAACGTGGAGCCCACAATCATAACCGTAATGTACGTGAGTAATGTGTGTTGTTGCAGACTGGGCACGGAGCGGTCGTCGCTGTTCGTGGCGCTGTGCATCCTGATCTGGCAGCTGCGCGTGGAGCGGCGCGTGGACGTGTGCTGCGTCGCGCGTAAGGGTGCGCTCGCAGCGCGCCCGGACCATCGACACATTCGTGAGTACCGCGCGCACGCATGCGCACACGCACGCACACACGCACGCACACACGCACGCACACACGCAGGGAGAGAGAGATACAAAAACATAGTATTGGCCATCATAATGACATTTGTCTTGGCTCTCACCAGCTGAACCTATAGTAATCTTTGTTAGTGTGTAAGTTGTGCCAGCTGTTTCTATTTTTGGCATTGTATAGCACAACATAAAGTTTGGTTCTAAACGTGAAGCTGATCTCGTCCGACCCTCTGATGGGATTACGATCTCTCGAACGATTGCCGTCGACTTTAACATTAACCATAAGTTATATAGTCGTTATTCAATGTATGAAATATGCCAAGTGCAAATCATAAACAACGCTCTCTGAGCAACAAGACATCTTAAAATCCTCAATCTTCCTCACTTTTTCTAACCCATTTACTTCTATTTCAGTTACAATACGAATTCCTCCACCGTGCCATACTAAACTACGCAGAGTTGCACAATCTACTAGAGGACAGTTAAACCTCCGATACGTCGTGTCAGGTACATGAGAATCTATGGTGGTAGAAATAAGAGCTGTTTTCATACAAACCGTGCAACAGGGATATATATAAATTAAAAAAAAATCCGTTGTAAGATTTTATATTAACCAAAGAGTTTCACACGCAATTGTTTAGATTAAAAAATCGGATCGCACGTTTTGTATGAAAACATCGCTTCGTTGTAATGTGAAACTTATCGGGCCTATATTTAAGGATGTTTTTCCTTTGAAACAATTCTCAATTTTGCTACCAAACACTTTTATATTAGTCGGATGTGATTATGCAATAAAGATATAAAACCAAATTTAAAATAATCAAAATACAATACGTATTATATTTAAGTTAAAACAACTTATATAATAATTGCTATTTAGGACCAGGATAATGAATACAAAAAAATGTGGCATGTATTTCGTAAATCATTGCTTCCTTAGCG
This sequence comes from Manduca sexta, assembly GCF_014839805.1. Taxonomy (NCBI): domain Eukaryota; kingdom Metazoa; phylum Arthropoda; class Insecta; order Lepidoptera; family Sphingidae; genus Manduca; species Manduca sexta. The sequence goes on from NW_023593182.1 coordinate 2,131, forward strand.
TTTAATAATAATAATAATTTAAATTATACCAACTTAATATTTCGACATGGAGTTTTTTTTTACAAATCCCAGTTTTGTCCTAGATTGCATAATCACGTCCATTGTAAGTGTAGGTTTTGTATATTTGGTGTAATTTTTATTTCATATATTTCTTTCGTACGTCTTCGCCGCCTTTCCCCGCGATGTTTCTAAAACGTGTGAATTAATTTAATATTATTATTATTTTATTATCCTAGTAGGTGCTTCAATTGATTTAAGACATTTATTTAGTGACAAAAATATTTTTAATTTTTATTTAATTGTGTGCCGGCATTGTACAAAACGGTAAACGTGTTCGAAATTCAAAATTAAATGAAAAAATACTTTTTTTTTGTGACGACAAACTTTATGCAGTGATTCAGCCCAATTTTATTTTATTTTTTTAATTGTATAAGTTTTATTTTGTTTCGCACGTGACTGATTCCAGAATTAAAATTATATTGTAAAACTTAATACAAATTGTACACTGCGGGCGCACATATTGTTTTATCTCAATGTTATTTTAATTATTATTTTTTAATTACAATGTTATAATCTGTGTACAAAGACAATCACCGTGTTTTTTTCTAACTCAAATATAAGTGAATCTAGTTGATAGTTTTGTACTGAGAGTAATGACGCGTCGCTTTTGCTTGTTATATTTTCGTGATGTCCAAAAATACGACATTTTTAATGTAACGACAATTGTATTTTTTGATGTCCGTTGGTAATGAGTTTTCCGAACGAATTTGAATTTTGAACAAATATTTAAATATATCTTGATATCAATGAAACATAGTAAAAATGACAGCAGTAATGCAGACTTTGACTTCGCAGAGATGTAATCGGCACAAATATAAATTAGGCTATTTTATGTTAATTTCAATAAGATTAAAAGCTACTGCCATAATATTAAGGAATATAGGGCTGTCACCACTCCTCAAATGTCATCAACGTAATATCAAAGTTTTTGGTTTTAAAGGCCTTAATTATTTTTTTATAAAATTACATCATTAAATGCAGTACAAAAAAATTCGTTCGGAAAACTCAAAATCGCAAAAAAAAAATCACAAGCCTAGTTATAGATCTGTTTTGCGTAGGTGACCCTGTACGACGGTATTGATAACAATACCAAATATGATAACGTGTCCAAAGAGAAAACGAGCGTTAGTATTATATCACTGAAATAAAAAAATGATGAAAGAAGTGTAAAAGTAAAAAGAATTCTATGTATTTATTTTGATAACTAAAGAGGCCATATTTTATTGCATTTTGATAACTTTCACGTTTTTTAATTTTATTTTGTATATCAATAGCAAAGTTATTCGGTAATGGTTTTATGAAAACCTATTAAGGATTACAGTTAAGGCCAAATAAATGTAATACCCCAAAATTTAGCACAAATTTTTAAAAGGCTCGTGCACATATCAATGTTGTTTGACGCAACGATCTTTTGTCGCAGTGAAATATGTATGGGAATGTGTATGAGGCTTAAGAATTGTTTGAATGTGCACGGTCCGCGTCTCACAATTTTTGATGTATTTACTAAATTTTCGTTTTAGAAATTTTGTTTTTTTTTCTCCCTTTTGACAACGTGCAAGTGATTATTGTCTTGTACGGTGGACTGTCTAACGTATTTGTAGTGTAAGCTGTATGTTTAGATTTTGTATGAGCTAAACGAAATATACAATATGTTGACGTTGGGTGGGTGATGTCGGGTTGCGATGTTTGTATTGGTCCAAGTGATTATTCTAAATTTTATTTGTAGTTTTACATCCGTATTCTCATACGTTAACTAAGTATTAATAATCCTATACTAAATAATGTTTTTTCGGCATGAAAGCCATCGCCGTGCGCATGCGCATATACGGTGCTCTTATTGGCTATTGCGATAAATAATAGGCAGACAACTATGGAATTGTCAAATTGCACTCAACGCACTATGAGTTCTCGTAGTTTTGAATACGGTTGATAATACAATACAAATATTGTCATAAACATGTACTATAATTCCTTGTTCCTATATGTTGCCAATAAAATATATTAATTGAATTATTTAAATAAATTTTCAAACACAAAAACACTATGACATATCTTATATAACTGCCAATACAAACATAACAACACTTCCATACATTTGTATGTATGTCGTCCAGTATGTAATGCCGCGGAGGTCGTTTTCAGACCCAATTTATGATAATACGGGACTAGCGCGCGCTTCCCGTTCGTAACAAATATGTTGTGTTCAATTACTATTCCTAGTCTTGAGAGATTTTTTTATATCTATTTGTGTTGTAATGCTACCCACCTTTTCCGGTTTTGCAGCGTGAATATATGCTTTTATTCCTAAGCTTTGTGTACAATACTTGGGTGTTGTTACAAGCGATAAAAGGCAATGTTACCGCACAGGACAAACCTTATATCTTTGAGTTTGAACTTAACCTCGTTACGATTAAAGTTCCATTTCACATCACCGTCTCTTATATATTCGTATAGGCACGGAAAAATATAACAGAACAGAAAATTTTCATTAGATTTTCAACTTAACCTTCTTACGAATGAAGTTCCTTTTCAAACATCTCACCGTCTCTGATCTCCCGTAATGTGTTCAAGTATGGACGGGAAGCGCGGCGGTCACCAGTGCGACTGATTCGAGTGCGTTGGTTTCTAGCTTTTTTATATTAATATGAATGGATGGTAATGTTTATTAGCAACGATTAAGTGAAAAGATATAGCTGTCAGCCATTCAGGTAAGGAAAGAACAATGGCGGTCTGCCATGAAAAATTTTTGGTATATTTTGAGTGTGTGAACGAAATATATTTTAAAATTCAAATTTCGAATCCCTGAGCAAATTTTGTCGTATTACTATTGTTTTATCAACTAAAGAAGATTCTAATATGTACCTATGTATTCTCAAATGCTTAAAAAACTTGGATAATTTAAAAAAATATTATAATATATTCTAATAATTATTAATAGACGATTGCTTGATTTAATGACGACATACAGAGGTGACATGACGCCTCCATGCAAAATCAAATAAACATAAAAAATATTTTTTTATAGGCTTAGATTCGTTTAGAAATTGTAAGAAAATTACTTATTTGTAACAATGATATTTATAAACACTTGAGAATTCCATGAACGAATAATTCGCCATTCTTTATGAATGCTAAACGCAGTAACAATGGGTTGTTTATTCATCTTTTGTGTTTGTGTTGTCTCTGTCGTCCAATAGTAGTGTGAAAGAGACATTCCCGCCCTCGCACCCACCACTACAACCCCTGTAACCCAGGATCAACAGTGGCACGCATTTTATGACACCGAGCAGTGAAGCTCGGCGAGTCTCACGAAACACTAATTTGTGCTGTTTGAAGACCACCGTCAGTGTAAATTCAGCATTCTAGGACAGTATTATGATATCTTTGTTTAGTCCAATCCAGGTCTTTTATATAACCAATCACTGTTTACTGACTGCAACAACTTGCTCAATTGCATAAAAAACTCATTATATTAATTGCATATTTGAAAAAATCCTTTTTTTTATATACAATGCTAGTTTTTACATATTTGTGGGTTAGGCCACTTTGATCTATCGACTGACAGTGTCCCCTAAACATGAAACGCATAAATTATAAATAAATTTTGTAAAATTTGATCTAATATTATAGATAATTTGTTGCTAATAAACAATACTTATTTGTGAAAATGTAACTATGTTACTTTTTATATTAAATAAATATAGATAGTAAGTTAGGCTAGATGAAGAAATCGGTGACAAATAAAGAAATTGCAGCGAGAGATTGCAGTGATTTGAGTTTAGGGACGTGTTGGTGACATTTTTATGATGATAGTGAATATAATTTTTTTTGAACCTCTCTACGATAAAAATAATTAATATTATTAAGCAATAAAAAGCTGATTTTTTTATAATTAATTGCGTGTACCTTTGAAACTTTTATGATTACTTCTTTACAACGGTTTCTTTTTTCTTGGATCTAGTAAAATAAAATAAAATAAAAATTGATTAGAATGTACAGAAAAATATTCTGAGACGTAAGGGCCGGATTTGACAAACATTTTGGGGGCTACATACTTATCTAACGCGCACGTTCATCGCTTCCAATCACTTTTATCTCTCGCCGCGTTTCGACAAACTCCTATGTGGGGTGCAAAATTGTTATAGAATGAAAACACGCTCAGACCGCTTTTAAATATACCCATGTGCTTTTATGATAAGTATTTTGAAAGATTTAATTATTTGTGTTTGTGTAAGATCGTTTTTATATAACTTAATGTCTATAAAGTTCGAATTTACGATGAAAATATCATTACAATAAGTGTATGGCAGATCCCATTATCAATATAGAAAATTGTGCCCATATTTGACTCTGTCAAGTTTTGTAAACGTCTTATACGACAAACTAATACACAAATATTTCCAATATAAATAATATATTCATATTCTCATATTTCTTAGAGCCCAATTTAAACTTATTAAGACCTCCCATTCATGTGCTTGAATTTGGCCCTGACTATATAGTCCAAAGACAATGTTTTATATTAAATAAACCACAGACATTAAATTCTATAATAACGTGACAAATAATTTAATTAAATATTTTTTATTTAATTTTGAATATTGTAAACGGATTCGTGTTAAGTTCCAGAACAACGCTTATTTGTAAATATACCACGAAACACGGTATCCCAATGTTTCTTACCATTATTGTATTTTTTTAATTCAATCATAGAAGTAAGCGGTTGTAATACTAAGTATATTACATTTTTTTTTGTAAATAAATAATGCAGGTCAATGTAACAATATTTTTGAAAATATACCACTATTTAGAAATGGTGATTTTATTTTCTTTATTTTACCTTTTTATTAATTGGAAGTATATATATATACTTCCAATTAATAAACGTTCTCATGGTTTAAGGTGATTCCCCCAGCAAAAGGCGCACTTACCTTATGTTTACAAGTTTATAATGTATAAAAAAAAGCATAATTTATTATAATGAGGATAATTATGTCCTAATTTCATGCCACTGAAATTATTGATTTCATGTATCTCCTCTCATACATATAATTTTAATGAGGAATATTTTGATAGTTTAAAATCTTTAAAAGACCTAAGCTTTTTTTTTAAGTGTGCGCCGAAAATCTTTGCAAGAAGGCTGAAGGCTGTTTGTTCAGGGAGGGTCTTAACACCAATTCAATAGTTTATTAGATTCATGTCTAAACTGGTGGAAAAAGTAGTACAAACTTAAGTCATTAAAAAAAGCAACGAGCCCCACACTAATGGAAAGTAGTCAGCTTGAGCTCAATTTAACATAATCAGGGCTTATAAAATGGGAATGATGAGACTCCTAACTTATAAGCCTAGAATCACCTCTTATGATATTGTTATATCGTGATTCTCTTGCCTAATAAACATTAACATATTTATTTATTTATTTCAATATCAACACACAGCCATTACAGGATACACTCAATTCGACTGGCGGAACTACTAAAAATACATAAAAACTTCAACTATATTCTCTAACTATTTATAAAAATATATCTTGCTAAGCAACATACAGACACAGGAATTTGAAATATTCAAAAAAAAATATTCTAGACCTAAGAATGGACACGAGCCTTTACTTTATAACGAATCAAATCTCCTGGGCATGTTGCTACTTGAATAAGACTACATCGAAATCGTCTTAAACGGGTTTTACTGTATTTTATTATGTACGAAATTAACACTATCAAAAAATAATGACGTCACATTATTTACGAGAAATATCTCGACTTTTTTGGTTATAGTATTTACGTTTATGCAATGTGTCCCTTGATAACAGAACAATTACGAACGTTCCACGCAGATCGGGAATGTACACAATTTGTTGCAAGCTTCGAGCCTCTTCGACTGTTGTATGTGTGAGTCGATCACTGACCTTACACAATGCATTTATACAAACATACAAAGACCAAGGGCACGATACTGCGTTCATTTGAATTTATTCTACTCGCCAATAGATGTCGCTATAGACACGTCTGAATTATTTATGAATGAAATTCAAATACATTGTTATAATACAATTAACTATGTTATTATATTCTAAAATTATGTAACAATGTAATTTCACAGTAAAAGTATCAAAACAAATATTATGAAGACAATACCAATTACCTTACCTTGATGAATTTTCCAATATTTACAAAACAAAACGCATAAGTGTATTATAAACAGTAGATAGCAATACAAACAAAAGATTACGAAATATTTTTATTGATAATCGCATGAATCGCGCTACGAGATAAGAAATAAACACAATTGCATAAACATTAACGTGGTGTTCGGCTAAAGAAACACGTGTGTAGAGCACATTCCAGAATCATCCACTCGTCGCTAGATGTCGGAATGGGTATATAAACGGTCGCATCCCGGCGATTTGGTCACAATTCAAGTTCAACGCCTGTGTACGAAGCGCTAAACAATCAAGTGATTTTCACAATGAAGTCAAACTCATTTTCATATTTATTAATTCTTGTTATTTTCAACACCGCCACCGCAGACGACTGCAAATGTAAAGCAGAAAATAACCAATTATTCGATCAAGATTTCGGCATGGCGTTAACGCCTGACGACTTCCTGACGAGCATGGTGACTCCGTGGATGATGAGAGACTACTTCCGACCTTGGAGACAGATGGCTGCCTTAGCGAAAGACTTGGGCTCGACCATAAAGACAGATAAAGACAAATTCCAAGTTAACCTGGACGTCCAACATTTCGCTCCTGACGAAATCTCTGTGAAGACTGCGGACGGCTACGTACTGGTGGAAGCTAAACACGAAGAGAAACAAGATCAACATGGCTTCGTGTCCCGACAGTTCGTGAGGAAATACTCTTTGCCTAAAGGTACTGAATCTGAAGACGTAGTTTCAGAATTGTCGAGTGACGGCGTTCTCACCATCACCGCTCCCAGGAAGGTGGTGGATGCTAAGGGTGAACGAGTTGTTCCTATAACTCAAACTGGTCCTGTGCGAAAGG
>NW_023593183.1:0-1188 GCF_014839805.1 Manduca sexta
AATTCTATTATTTTATTATTCATAACCTGACCAGGAAAATATAAAACCTTGCCATTTTGTAGTGAAGACTAGATCTAATATCTCAGACTAGCAACGACAACTTTAAAATGATAAAGCAAAAGTGGCAACCCATGACGGATGTTTTATTTTCTTGGTCAGTCTATATTATTACGATGGTACTATGTGCAAAGTTTAATATATAGTTTGAATCAATTTGATGCCTTACTAGACCCGATTAAATATATGTTTAGTATTCCAAAACGCTGCCATCAATCCATTCAACTTTAAGTAAAAGATATATGTTGGAGTAAATTTAAATTCCAGTGCCCTATAGATAACTCACCAGTCAGATACATCACAAGTGCCTAGTCTCTTCTCTATGCCTCTTTTATCTCTGGCTGATATAACCGTTGTTCCATCAAATATTTCTTATAAAATCAAAATTACGTTTTGAATCAATCAAAAGTTATTAAATGCTTTATTTATAACAATAAATAGAAATAAATTTAAAACTCTTAATTGAATACGGACTGCTAAGTTTCAACTAGTATTGCGAAGTTATATTATTATTTAATTTATTTGCGACGTAACAGTGGAACTACTAACAGGTGCACACAGCATGGTATAAAATAATACATGAGACGACAAATTTGTGTGAGAGTTGCAACAATTTGCAAAGTACTCGTGAAATATAGTAATGTTAGGAATTTCAGAGTTTAAGAAGCTGTTTAGATGTCTGTTATATATTTATTTATCTATTTACTATGTTACACCAACGACTCGTCACAACACACTATAACGATATTTAAATAGTATATGGGAATTTTCACAGTATGAATTAATGCTTTTACAGGTGTATACAAAATTAAAAAGTTTCAGAGCAAGAATTAGAAATAGTATAAATAGATTGGCACTAGATTATAGAGATGTATAGTGCAAAGAGGATTTGGTATTTGGTAAAGCAAAAAAATTTACAGTACATGCGTTGAAACTAGATAATAAGATGCGAAAGCTAATATTATTAGGAGCTTATTTGCTAGTTCTCCAGTAAAATTGATAGTTCTTCGTGATAAAATGGTACCAATCCTATATTATAATAAAAACTAGGTGTTCCTTGCGGCTTTTTCCGTATTAAAAACATTATAGCGCCACATGCACTACAAAAGCGCCATCTTTTTAAAACAAATT
>NW_023593184.1:0-20253 GCF_014839805.1 Manduca sexta
TTCGAAACAAACACTGCACGCACAAGCAAGCCGTATGTCGCGCGAGTTGTACGTGGCTTTCGTACTCACAATTCCAAGAATGATTAATGTGTACGAATTGATATTTAATTGCTAGTAAACATCGTGCCGAGTTGCGACTAACAATTTATGACGTGTTTGGATAAACTTTTGAGTTAAACGCGATGTGTATCTGTCTGAAAATGGTGGCGCTGGTAGGATATCTTCTAATTGTCAACGTGTACGTGTTTATGTCTATGAAATTAGGGTTGAAATTATGAAATTTTATGGTGACTACGACAATAAGCTTCTTTAATATAAAGCAGCAGTTTCTCTTTGAACAATTAATATCGTCTATTATTCAAATATCATTTACTGCTCTTTTATGCACTAATGTTTCATAATCGTCATTTTATACTCGACTTCTATACATATAATGAAAATGTAACAGCCCGATGCCTGTTCATTATAATGTACAGGCATCGACTACCAATATTAGTTTTTCTTTAATATCTATAGATATTAAAGATAGTATTGAAGTCTTTAGAGCAACAGAAGCCTAAACAACGGTTTTTCTATCTGTATGTTTGTACACGCACCACACAAAAACTACTGCATGGAATTAAATGCGATTTTCACCAATGTGTTGTTAGAGGTCTTACTTAAAATATTGGCTCCATTTATCCTGGGCTTCCATTTATAAAGCGAGATTTTTATCCATAAAATCTTTTTCATGTTGGCGTAACCGCGAGTAAAAATTAGTTCACAATAAAATCATAAAAAATATCTTAACTATATTTTCTAGAGACCGGATTATATGCAACTTTGAAAGGGCAAAATCTATAAGAATATATATTAACCGGACGTGTTTGTTTGAACGTGCTTATCTCAAAGACTACTAAACCGATTTTGATGTTTATTCTCTTAGAGGTACATTACTCTTATAATAATATAATAATAATATCAGCCCTGTATTATATACTTGCCCACTGCTGAGCACGGGCCTCCTCTACTACTGAGAGGGATTAGGCCTTAGTCCACCACGCTGGCCTAGTGCGGATTGATAGACTTCACACACCTTCGAAATTCCTATAGAGAACTTCTCAGATGTGCAGGTTTCCTCACGATGTTTTCCTTCACGGTTAAAGCGAACGATAAATTCACAAAGAATACACACATGATTTTAGAAAAGTCAGAGGATTTGAACCTGCGGACATTCGTCTTGGTAGTCCGTTCCACACCCAACTATACGCTTTTATGCCGATTTTTTACGCAGGCAAAATCGCAAGTAAAAGCTAAACACAGGCTAATTCACAAATAAACTATGCAAGAGCCTACACGTCATAGAAAATCGATGCAAGTACATTATTCGCCTAAGTACAACGTCATAAATCCTTAGACGTGTTAACGGCAAGACGGCACTGACGCTAATTGCATCGAGCTCAAGTAGCAAGGATTTGACGCTCCAAATACCACGTATTAGCAATTGGATTAAATTTAAATTAGAACTAATAATTCGGTCTAGCAAAACATATATAATTGTTTACCTATTTGTAATATTATAAATGCGAAAGTTTGGAAGAATGTTTGGATGTATTGAAATTATACTTTTTGGCGCGTTAGTGAAAAATGATGAGAGTACATTTTTACGAAGCGCACACCGTCACGAAAAACCGACACCATGTAATTAGCTAGTGAACATTGTAATTTTCTATTATTAGTGTCTTTTCCTCTGCAAACATAGGATAACGCGACGGATTAAATTTTTAGAAAGATTTTTATCTTGTTACGCCAAAGAAGTATAACTTCTTACATACGTGCGTACATATTAAGTGTTGGGGACTGTATTAAAACTTCCACGGATTTGTTCACTGGTTTATTTTCGAATCTGCTTATCTCGTACCAATTTTCTTATTCTGCCTCGAACTACAAACTACGCATTTTTTGATTCTGTCATACGTTTGTTAGCCTGGCAAGGGCCGGCTTATACAAACACACCGGTCTTGCGGGTGCGTGCTTTAGGCACTGCGAGCCCTTAAGTGACCATGCTGAGGGCGACCCTCTAAAGGGTCACGACCTCGGCTCAGGACGGCCACTGAGAGGAGATGTTTTGGGGACATCAACGTTTATGGAAACGCGAGAGGTGCGAAGGAACGACCTAACAATCTAACATGGTTACATCGGCGTCCGGGCCGGAATTATCAGAAGGGTCGGGAGGACGGGGACGCGGCGAGGTCCTCGACGGCGAGGACGGAGCAACGGTCGTGTGGAGTGTTTGAGCTTTTAAGCAGCTCGTGCTTTCTACGTATTGCCAGAGTTATATCGTCCTCTGGATCTGACAGAACTGAACGCGGTCTTCCATTTCGCGCGGTCGAATGGAGTGTATTTTGAATTTAATCGGACTAACGGGTTCGGGTGATTGACCGCCTTATCGAAATAGCGTCTGCTGGCCATGTGCATAAAGTGCCTGATGGTCGGCATATCGGTGTCCACGTGGAGGTTGCTATTGCGAACGTACCACGGGGCACCGAGTGCACGTCTGAGAAATTTGTTTTGCAACACCTGCAGACGCTTAAGTCGAGCAGGCGGTTCATGCGCGAATACGGGGACGCGTACGTCATGATCGGTCTAACGCACGTAGTAAAGATCCTAATCTTGTTGCGGATAGACATCTTACTTTTACGGTTTAAGAGCCAGTGGAGCTGGCTCATCGCGAATGCGGCTCGCGCGCGTACCGCATTTACGTGTGGGGCGAGGTCAAACTCTGATCAAGATACACACCTAGATATTTGACCTTACGGGTCCAAGGGATGATCTGGCCAGACAATCTAACTGAAGCGTTAGGCGCTTCTTTCTTAGGCATCCTATGGAATAGGATAGCTTGGCTTTGGAGGGGTTGACAGTGATGCGCCATTTGCGAAACCACTCGCCGAGCTGATCGGCGGCGGCCTGCAAAGTGCGCACCACATGTTCCGGCTCTCTACGTGAAGCGTAGATCGCCGTATCGTCCGCGAATAGCGCCAGATGGGCGTCTTTGAATTTAGGAATATCGCTAGTATATAGCGAGAAGAAAGGTGATAGCGCGGAGCCTTGCGGGACTCCGGCCGAGATGGTATGTCTAGAGGAGAGGGTGCCCTCGACGCGATATTTGAAACCGCGATTCGACAAAAATTCTCGTATGATGTGCACGAGCTGTGTGGGCACGTTGAGAGTGTACAGCTTGTACAACAAGCCGTTGTGCCACACTTTGTCGAATGCTTTCTCAACATCGAAGAAGAGAGCACCGGTATAAAATCCTAACTTGAATTTAGAGTAGACATGCTCCGTGATGCGGAGTATCTGATGCACGCAACTGTGCCTATTACGGAAACCAAACTGCTCCGGAGGGAGCAGATTGTGAGAATTGGCTACTATTTTGAGACGGTCGAGGACGATCCGCTCATAAAGTTTCCCTATCGTACTAAGGAGGCTAATGGGCCTATAAGAGGCCGGATCTGACGCGGGTTTACCCGGCTTGTGAATCCCTATCACGACTGCTTCTTTCCAGGCCTCAGGAAAGTAGCAGTTCTGGAATGCTGCATTGAGGATGTCAGCAAGAATCTTGACCAGATGCCCCGGTAGCATTTTCAGTAACCTAGTGGGGATACCGTCAGCCCCGGGGCTTTTCGCCTATTTAGTGCCTTGATCAGAGTGACGACTTCTTTGATCGTCACCGGCGCGAGGGGTCGGGGGCGCGTCGACGTCCGGGTCGATTGTTTGTAACGGTCGCGGAATAGGCGGCGAAGGGATCGCGTTCCTACTTTCGACAAAAGAGTCTACCGCAACAAGATGATCGTGGTCTACGGGAGTTGTTTCGAGCGAGCATTGAGACTGCAGGGTGGAGGCTAATAATTCCGCTTTCTCGTCGTCGTCAAACGCGGGGCGTTGATTCGGACGATTGAGCGGAGGAAAAGAGGCCACATCCTTTCTCTTGAAAGAGCGGACCAGCTTCCAAAAGGCCGTGTGGGTCGGTTGGATTTCCGACAAGTGCTGCTCCCACCTCGAATCGACGGCGTCCTTTACGCGACGTCTGGCCTCACGTTGGAGGTAACGCGCGAGACGCCGTCGATCCGGGGAGGGTCAGACACGCAGGCCTTTAGTGCTGCGTTTCGCCTCCTCAGCACCCATCTCACGTCATCGGGAAGATGCCCTTGACCGTTGCCGGTCTCGGGCACCCTCTCGGAGCTTTCGCTCAAGACGTGGTGTAGATGGTTGGTGAAGGAGCGAATCGCGCCGGTCGTTTCCTCGCGAGTCACGATGTTGGGCGGAATAGAAGAGAGATCAGATGAAGTGTCGGCGAGTTTGGTGCTCAAGAGCCGCCAATTCGTCGACACTTTCACCCTGTCGTTAGGACCTGTGTCTGAGGGACCGTTATGGGGGGCTAGTTCTAGGATCACAGGTCTGTGGTCTGAATCTAACTCGTGTACCACTCGCAGGGAACGCACGTTGAGACATACGTTCCTTACGAGTGCAATATCTAAGATATCGGGTCTGAAACTATCGTTCATGAAACTATAGTGCGTGGGTTCAGAAGGAACCAGAATGCTCATGTCAATTTCGTCAAGACAGCTCTCGAGTACCGCACCCCTACCGTTGGTAGAGTTGCAGTTCCAAAGTGTTCTTGGCGTTAAGGTCGCCCGCCAGAAGGACGGACTCCCCATACTGAGTAGGGTTATTAGTTCGTTGGAGTGAAGCTCCTTACTAGGTGAGAGATAGGCCGAGATCAGAGTGATCGGCGGGTGTCCTGTCATAGAAAGCCTGCACACTGAAGCCTCAATGCTGCTCAGGCTTTCGGGGGTCGAGAGGTATGCAATGCAGGGACCTTTTGTAGTAAATGAGAGTGCCACCTTTAGGGCCATCGGTGCGATCGTTTCGCACGAGATTGAAATTGGGGAGTTTGGGACTGCGTTGGGAGGGTTTGAGGAACGTTTCCTGGAGGAGGAAGACGTCCAATTTATGATCGCGAGCAAAGTCTGAGAGTTCGGCTCGTTGGCCGCGTATACCATTAAGGTTGAAAAAGCCCACTCTGAGGGAGCGAGGCTTGAGTCGCGATGGGTTATTTCCGTTTGGAGAAGCCATTACGGAGAGAAAATGGATTCCATAGTGAGCTGGAATATGCGCTGTTGCGCGTTATAAATTTGGGCGAAAAGGACTGAGTCAGAGCGACCCAGTGCCTTCATTTTGGACGAGCAGTCGTGGATCAGCGCGTGGAGTTCGATAATCTCTGGGGAAACCAGAGAGAATGAAGAAGCCGCGCCGCTAGACGACGGAGTCGCCGCCACCTGGGGTTTGATGGTGCGGGAGCCTTCGACTTGACTACCTTGGAAGAGGTAGCCTTGGAGGTCGAGGGCGTTGGGACGGGAGCGGGAACAGTGGCCGCCGCTGCTGGTGTTGTGGCCGGGGTGGCGGGAGATCCTCCGGGAGAACCACCGCCCTGGGCCTGGGGACGCGAGTCGGCACGTACCGTGGCGGGAAACCACGGGTTACGTGTCGGGGCTGGGGCCAAAACGAATTTTTCGGCCTGAGGGGCCTTGGCCTTAGGGGCCTGATTGGTCCTATAATTGACTTGTATTTGGGTGCCCGTGGGCACCCCGGTAATTGGCCGGATGGCCAGATTGCCGGCAGTTGGTGCACGAAGGCGGCTCCGTGCACTGGGACCTATCTTTCGGACGCGGGCACTCAGACGTGCCGTGCTCGCCGAGGCACTTGACGCACCTGGCGGGAGGCGACAGCCACGCGAGTTGTGGCCATACTTCTGGCAGTTGTGACACTGCGCAACCTCGCTAGTCTTATGTGGGGTCTCGACGGTGAAGCCGCCAAGGCCCGAGATGTCGCGAAGCTCGTAAAGAGCTTTTACGTCCGCGGGGTAGCTAAGATGGCGAGGACCATCTCGTACTGTATGCCACGTCGTGACAAACGCGATTTGCGGTGCATCCGGTGCACCTCTAGGGCTGCGATGCCCTTGGCCTGGAGGCCTTGTTGGACCTCGGCGGCCGACATTTGAAGGGGTATGCCACGGATGACATACCTATAGCGGCGCTCGTCCGGGAGCGCAAAGGTGTAATAATGATAGCGTTTGCTATCTAGAAATTTGGTCAACTCGCGGTGGTCGCTAATTGACCCGGGCTGGAGGGACAGCAGTTTTTGGCCACTGTTCCAGGCGTTGGGCGGGATTTTGATGCCCCCACGGGTGAGAGCATCAAAAAGGACTGAAGGGAGGCCCCTTCGGGAAGTTGGAGATTGACCTTCGGTGGCTTTTAGGCCCCTTAGGTTGGGTCGGTGGCGACGAATCCGTCGAGCTAGCGGGCGCGGGCTGGGAAGCCGCGGGTTTTGTTTTGCGCAGAAGGCGCGGACGGCGCAGAAGGCGCTTGGGACGCAGGAGCGTCTGAGCCACGCTGCTTCTTCCTGCGCCCGTTCCTCACGGTCGTGAAGCCGTCGTCGTCGAGGTCCGACGACGCGGCCCCAGACCGCGATTCGCTGGGGTCAGGGGAAACAGGTCGCTTGGACGCGCAAGCGACGGGGACAGCGGAAAGCTGGGGTGCGCCTGGATCGGAATCCATGGCGAGGTCGGGATCGACGGCTCCGGCCGGGCTCCCGGGCGGACTAGGTCCGTCCGAGGACGGCCGACTCCGACGAGTCGGAGGAGATGACTCAGATGAGTCGGTAGAGGTCGCGGGTGACGCGGGTGAAGCGGTGCACTCCGGCGAGTCAGGCACCGCACGAGGGGGTTGGCAACCACTAGTGAGTGGACCGGAGCCGCGAGTCGCTCCTCTGGACTCGGCGAGAGTTGTCAACAACATGTTTTTGTTGACACTCCACCCGCGGAGTGTCCGCCGGCTAGCTTCAGCGCAGCGGCGTCGAACGTCGCGGGCGTCGTCGACGGGTCACGGCGGCCGCGAAGTCGTCGTGTCGCTAACATCCTCCCCGGCGTAGCTCGCGCAGCCTCTTCCTCCGGGTGCAGCACGACGATCTTCGTCACCGGGCGTCGAAATACGCCGCTCTTTGTCTTGATTTCAGCGACTCGTATGGCTCCGTCGGGTCCCTCGAACGTGCGCTGGACGATCCCCAGCGGCCACACGTTCCTCGGCAGCTGTTGGTCGGCGATGGCGACCACGTCACGTTCACGCTGCAGCGAACGAACTCTTCTTGTTGACTCGCCGCGGGGTACCAGGGTCGGTAGGTACTCCGCTATCCACCGGCGCCAGAAGTTGTCCGCCAACGCCTGCGCCGCTCGCCATGCCCGTCGATCGACGTCTTCACAGGGTCCGATTGTGGGAAGGCCCGATGATGAGCCCAACAAAAGTGATTGGGCGTGAGCGCTTCCGGGTCCCCTCGGGTCGACGCTCACGTGGGTCAGTGGTCTTGAGTTGACTGAATGTTCGGCTTCAGCCAACAACGTCCGTAGGGTTTCTTCGGACGGTGCCTTTTCCCTTTAGGGGTGACGGTTAGTGCGGTTTTGACTGATCGCACCAACCGTTCCCACGCCCATCCCTGGTTGGGTGCGCCCGGAGGAGATGAAGCGCCACTCCATCCGATGCAGCAGCCCGACGTTGCGTAGCTCGGGTTGCCACTCCTTGTAGGCCGCTCGTAGCTCTTCATCCGCTCCCCTGAAGTTTGTGGCGTTGTCGGAATACATTATTTTCGGCCATCCTCTTCTTGCTGCCATCCCTGCGCAACGCCATGATGGCCGAATCCGTTGACAGGGATGCGGCGAGCTCCAGATGTATGGCGCGTGTCGTTAGACAGGTGAACAGCGCGCCCCAACGCTTCTCTCGCCGGCGTCCGATCTTCACTATCATCGGCCCGAAGTAGTCCACTCCGCAGTTGGAGAAGGGCCGATGATACGGGTCCAAGCGGGCACGGGGTAGATCTCCCGTGGCCGGTGGCTGCGGCTTCGTGCGTCGCACCTTACACAGTGCGCAGTCTCGTTCCACGGTGCGCACGGTGGGCCTCAGGTGTATTATCCAATATTTTTGCCGCAGGTCGTTGGTCACGCGCTCCCTATTTGCGTGACCTGCGGCACAGTGTTCTTGCAGCACGATGAGCTTCGTGACGGGGTGTCGGCCGTCCAAGATGACCGGTCGTTTGGCGTCATCCGGGACTGTGGCTGCTCCGATGCGTCCCCGGACTCGCAGCACGCCATCTTCTAACACCGGGTCCAGCTTGAATAGCCGACTCGTCCTTTGTACCGGCTGGGAAGACTTCAATCGTTGCAGCTCTTCCCCGAAGCTCTCCCTTTGCGCCTGTTGCATTAATAACAGCTCCGCCCGCTTCAGGTGTCCCACTTCCAGGTGTGGTGTCTTGCGTCGCGCGATGTCCGCGAACGCCAAGACTCTCGCCGTGGCTCGCACCAATGTTTCATACTTGGAGAAGCGGGTCGGGTCGGGCAGCCAGCGTTCCTTTCCGGGCTCTCTGTGATGTGCAGGACCTCTGCTTCGTCGTCCTGACTTCCGTCTCTCGTGGGCCATGATTGTTCGGGCTCGAGGAGGAAATCAGGTCCCCGGAACCACCGGCTGTCTTCACTCACGGCGTCGCTCCGAAGTCGAGTGGCTTCATCGGCGACGTTGTGCGTCGTGGGTAGCCATCGCCACTCACTTTTGTCGGTGAGCTCGGCGATCTCCCGCAGACGATGCGCGACGAAGGGTGTGTACCGTCGCTCGTCGTTCCGGATCCAGTGGATGACTGTTGTGGAGTCAGTCCAATATATAGTTCTCTCCGCCACGATGCGATGCTCCTTCTTCACTGCGTCAGCGAGGCGCGCCCCGATTACCGCCGCTTGCAGCTCGAGGCGGGGTATCGTTTGCGTCCGTCGCGGTGCCACCTTCGCCTTGGCGGCCACCAAAGAGAGTGTAACGTTCTCTTGGCCGACCATCCGCCAATACGCCACCGCTGCGTAGGCCTGCTCGCTGGCGTCGCACATAACGTGGAGCTCGATGCGTCGCTCGTGGCTCGTCGGTCCATAATGTCGGGGAATGCGCAACTGGCCGATCGCCGACAGTTGCGACAACCACGTCGCGAACAGCTTGCCGTCTTCCTCTGGCATCCGTTCGTCCCACGACATCTTTAAGCGCCATAAGTTCTGAAGGATGATCTTGGCGCGAATGGTGTACACGCTGAGAAGTCCCAGTGGATCGTAGATCGACATGACTGTACTGAGGGCTTCTCTCTTGGTGGGCGTGCGCACTTGCGTTTTACTTCTTTCGGGACTCGGCTCATTGCTGTGTTGAATCCCAGCTCGTCTCGCTCCGGGTCCCACCGCAGTCCCAATATCTTGCTGTGTTGATGTTCTCCCCAGTTGCGTGGGCTGATTCGAGCGCAACTCTGGGGCACGTCGCGAAGCACACTCTCGTCGTTCGAGTTCCAACCGCGCAGAGTGAATCCCGCCGCCGCGTGCACCGTCTTCATTTCCTCTATGGCTTCGTGCGCTTCTCCGGGTGTATCGTAGCTGGCCACCAAGTCGTCCATATAGTGATATTTGGTGATGGCCTCCGCTGCTCTGGGATACAGCTGCGCATGCACGTTGGCGTTGTGATTCCTTACGAAGTGCGCCATGAATGGTGAACTCGCTGCACCGAAGATCATGCTGGTCATCTTAAATCGCTGCGGCGGGTTGGTTCGGTCGTTACCGCGCCACAGAAATTGCTGCGCTGACTGATCTTCGGCACGGATCTTGATTCGCAGGAACATTTCTTGTATGTCCGCTGTGACTGCTACAGCGCTCTCCCGGAACCGAAACATTATTCCGGGCAGAGACATCAACATGTCAGGGCCTTCCAGTAAGTGGTCGTTCAGACTCACCCCGTGACTTGTCGCCGCTGCGTCGAACACCAACCTCTGCTTGCCAGGCTTGTTCGGGTTCTGCACCGCGAAGTGAGGGAGGTACCAACAGACGGGGCTCGATGATTCTGACCCGTCGCACCTCACTGCGTATCCTTTTTCTATAAGGTTATTCACCTGTGCAGTATATTCGCGGGCAAATTCAGGCGAGGCGTCCATCTTGTGCTCGATTTGTCGCAGGCGTCGAAGTGCTGCGTTGTAGCTCGGCGGCATGGCGGTGTTGTCTTGTCGCCACGGCAAGCCGACTTCGTACCCGCAGTCTATCTTCCTTATAGACGTCTTCAATGTGGCGATGGCTCGTCGATCTGCGTCACTCACTCTTGGTTCTGGTGTGACGCCGAGCGCTTCTATTTTGAAGTGATCTTCCACGAGGTTATGCAGTCCGTCGTGCTCCCGCTCGTATATATGAAGCACGTTTTCTTTCTTTGTTATGACGCTACGTGGTAACGTACCGTGCACCACCCAGCCGAGTAGCGTCCTTGATGCAGCCGGTTCGTTGCGGCCGCCAACTCGCAGTTCTCGCGACACAATGTGCTCCCAATGATCCGCGCCCAATAAGATGCCTGGGCGCGCTCGTTCATAGCACAATTCTTCCGGCAGGTCCCTTAAATGCTTCAACTTCATAAGCACTGCCGGAATGGTCTGTTGGTGCAGTTTCAGGTGCTTTATTGTTCTTGCTCGTATTGAGTGTGGCTCGTCTTCTGTCACACCTCTAATTCGCACCGTCACCAACTTGCTGGCTTTTTCCTTTTGAGCCATGTTAACGCCGCTTAGGTGCAGTGCTTGTGTAGGGCCGTCTGCACCTATCTTCTCGGCGAGATCTTCATCCATCAATGTCACCGTGGCACCTTCGTCGAGGAGAGCGTGCGTTCTCACCTGCCCCCGTGGAACGGCTACTACTAAATGGGCACATGTTCAGAAGCACGGTGCGTGCGCCGACGTTCGTTTTCGGCGTCACTGACAATACTTGTTCCTTGTCACGTACCTCTGTGTTTTCCGGTTTCTTTTCCGCTTGATGCAGCGATGAGTGATGCGGACGACGACACTTGTTCCACACCGCACAGCTTGGCTTTACATGTTATGCGCCGATGAGTACTGTTCGCACACTTAAAACACAGCTTCTTTTCTTTGATCAGGTTCCATCGCTGTTCGACGCTAAGTGCTTTGTACTTAGGGCACTGCGTTAACACATGCGCCTCGCTGCATGCCGGACACTCTTGTTTATCTTCTTGTTCAAGTGTGTATACGTTGCTCGCCTTTCTCTTGATCGCGATGGCCGGTCTGAGTTCTCTTTTCGCCGCGCTGCTCGTTCCCGCAGACGGAGCGTACGTATATTTCAACGCTCTGTCCGCTTCTCGCATAAGGAAGCGAGACAATACGACGATCTCTGGGTCAGCCGTTCCTTCATTTTCATAGGCGTAATCACACCATCGTGATCGTATGTGCGGGCTCAACTTTTCTAACACTTCACGAGTCAAAAGTGGATTATAGAGGTACTCACGGCGATCCATACTCCGCAACACACATATAACATTTTGAATCTTGATCGCGAAGTTGTTGAGTTCCGTCGCCGTTGAGCCGGGCTTGGACGTCTTTCTTAACTCGTCCAAGGCACGATCAATAATCACTTCTGGCCGTCCGAAGCACTGTTCCAATGTCTTCATAATAGTGCTCGGGTCTGTGGCCGTATGCAAAAGTGCGGCCACGACATCACGCGCCTCTCCTTTCAGCGCGCTTCTTAGTCGCTGAATGTTCTCAGCGGCAGACACGTTGTACAATTTCGTAGTGTCTTGCATGGCGGCTTTAAAAGGAAGCCACTCGTTCACTGCGCCGGAAAATGTTGGTAAATCTACTTGTCTCACCCGAGGTCTCGCCATTCTTTCGAGTGCGACTGCCAATTTCTCCATGTCGCTCGGGGCTCTCGGAGGCGTCGGTGATCTCGCTCGTGGTAGGTCGAAGCGCAGCGTTCTCGGCTCCTCCCTTGACTCACCGGTCTCTCCTCGAGAGCTAAGTGGATTCTTCCTTAGCCATTCATTGACATCTACTTCGGGTTGTTCGCCTTGCACGCTTTCTGCGTCGTCTTGAATGGCGGACACGTCCAAAGCGAGTTTCTTCTTTACAAGCTCGGCCTCCAATTCGAGCTCTTTTCTCTTGATAGCTGCCATCTTTTCTGCAGCCTCCAGTTCGGCCAAACGCAACCTTGTTGTTACGCTGGCGGTAGATCGAACGG
The DNA here is from genome assembly GCF_014839805.1 of Manduca sexta. Classification (NCBI taxonomy): domain Eukaryota; kingdom Metazoa; phylum Arthropoda; class Insecta; order Lepidoptera; family Sphingidae; genus Manduca; species Manduca sexta. Next base: position 12,104 of record NW_023593184.1, read on the forward strand.
ACTGTGCGGGCGATCTTACACGTGGCTGATCCTTTGCCGTCACCTTTGTCACCGTTTCCGACATAATGCGCGCCGTAGACGTCGAAGGCGTACACATTATTCCACTGACGTGGCTTGCTCGGTCTGAGGTGAGGCAGGCGGCTCTTGTGATATGCGCCTTAGTCTCTCTAGACTTATTTGTCTTTCCTCCCGACGGCGGTCAGACTCTTGCCGTTCACGGGATCGCCTCTGTTCCTCTACGTCGGCTGCGTCGCCCTGGCTTCTCGTCACCACCATCGCGTTCGGTAGACAGCGGTGTTGGACGTAACCGTATCGCAGAGCGTGCGATAAAGACAAACTAGGCTCACACTACACTTCACAGAGCTCACTCACTCCAGTCACGTTATGCACAATCACTGCACTTTCGCTCAGTGCCCCGGGCACGAGATTCGCGCTGCGCACAATATCGCTGTGCACAAAGATTCGCGACGGTAACACGCGTACGCTAGGCACGTTCGGTTTGCCTTCCTACTATTCGCGAACGCGAGTCAACCACAAACAAATCCGGCACTCGAAGGACCAGGAAATGTTGGGGACTGTATTAAAACTTCCACGGATTTGTTCACTGGTTTATTTTCGAATCTGCTTATCTCGTACCAATTTTCTTATTCTGCCTCGAACTACAAACTACGCATTTTTTTTTTTTTCCTGAATTACGTTTGTTAGCCTGGCAAGGGCCGGCTTATACAAACACACCGGTCTTGCGGGTGCGTGCTTTAGGCACTGCGAGCCCTTAAGTGACCATGCTGAGGGCGACCCTCTAAAGGGTCACGACCTCGGCTCCAGGACGGCCACTGAGAGAAGATGTTTTTGGGGACATCAGCGATTATGGAAACGCGAAAGGAGCGAAAAACGACCTAACCGTCTAACATGTTTACATCGGCGCCCGGGCCGGAATTATCAGAAGGGTCGGGAGGACGGGGACGCGGCGAGGTCCTCGACGGCGAGGACGGAGCAGCGGTCGTGTTGAGTGTTTGAGCTTTTAAGCAGCTCGTGCTTTCTACGTATTGCCAGAGTTATATCGTCCTCTGGATCTGATAAGACTGAACGCGGTCTTCTCCATTTGGCGCGGTCAAATGGAGTGTATTTAGAATTTAGTCGGATTAACGGATTCGGGTGATTGACCGCCTTATCGAAATAGCGTCTGCTGGCCATGTGCATAAAGTGCCTGATGGTCGGCATATCGGTGTCCACGTGGAGGTTGCGATTGCGAACGTACCACGGGGCATCGAGTGCACGTCTGAGGAATTTGTTTTGTAACACCTGCAGACGCTGAAGTCGAGCAGGCGGTATATGCGCGAATACGGGGACGCGTACGTCATGATCGGTCTAACGCACGTAGTAAAGATCCTAATCTTGTTGCGGATAGACATCTTACTTTTCTGTTTAAGAGCCAGTGGAGCTGGCCCATCGCGAATGCGGCTCGCGCGCGTACCGCATTTACGTGTGGGGCGAAGGTCAACCTCTGATCAAGGATCACACCTAGATATTTGACCTTATGGGTCCAAGGGATGATTTGGCCAGACAATCTAACTGAAGCGTTAGGCGCTTCTTTCTGAAGCTTCCTATGGAATAGGATAGCTTGGCTTTTGAGGGTTGACAGTGATGCGCCATTTGCGAAACCACTCGCCGAGCTGGTCGGCGGCGGCCTGCAAAATGCGCACCACATGTTCCGGTTCTCTACGTGAAGCGTAGATCGCCGTGTCGTCCGCGAAGAGCGCCAGATGGGCGTCTTTGTATTTAGGAATATCGCTAGTATATGTAACGAGAATAGAAAAGGTGATAGCGCGGAGCCTTGCGGGACTCCGGCCGAGATGGTATGACGAGAGGAGAGGGTGCCCTCGACACGATATTTGAAACCGCGATTCGACAAAAACTCTCGTATGATGTGCACGAGCTGTGTGGGCACGTTGAGAGTGTACAGCTTGTACAACAAGCCGTTGTGCCACACTTTGTCGAATGCTTTCTCAATATCGAAGAAGAGAGCACCGGTATAGAATCCTAACTTAAATCTGGAATAGACATGCTCCGTGATGCGGAGTATCTGATGCACGCAACTGTGCCTATTTCGAAAACCAAACTGCTCTGGAGGGAGCAGATTGTGGGAGTGAGCTACTATTTTGAGACGGTCGAGGACGATCCGCTCATAAAGTTTCCCTATCGTGCTAAGTAGGCTAATGGGCCTATAAGAGGCCGGTTCTGACGCGGGTTTACCCGGCTTGTGAATTCCTATCACGACTGCTTCTTTCCAGGCCTCAGGAAAGTAGCAGTTCTGGAATGCTGCATTGAGGATGTCAGCAAGAATCTTGACCAGATGCCCCGGTAGCATTTTCAGTAACCTAGTGGGGATACCGTCAGCCCCGGGGGCTTTTCGCCTATTTAGTGCCTTGATCAGAGTGACGACTTCTTCGATCGTCACCGGCGCGAGGGGGTCGGGGGGCGCGTCGACGTCCGGGTCGATTGTTTGAAATGGTCGCGGAATAGGCGGCGAAGGGATCGCGTTCCTACTTTCGACAAAAGTGTCTACCGCAACAAGATGATCGTGGTCTACGGGAATTGTTTCGAGCGAGCATTGAGACTGCAGGGTGGAGGCTAATAATTCCGCTTTCTCGTCGTCGTCAAACGCGGGGCGTTGATTCGGACGATTGAGCGGGGAAAAGAGGCCACATCCTTTCTCTTGAAAGAGCGGACCAGCTTCCAAAAGGCCATGTGGGTCGGTTGGATTTCCGACAAGTGCTGCTCCCACCTCGAATCGACGGCGTCCTTTACGCGACGTCTGGTCTCACGTTGGAGGTAACGCGCGAGACGCCGTCGATCCGGGGAGGGTCAGACACGCAGGCCTTTAGTGCTGCGTTTCGCCTCCTCAGCACCCATCTCACGTCATCGGGAAGATGCCCTTGACCGTTGCCGGTCTCGGGCACCCTCTCGGAGCTTTCGCTCAAGACGTGGTGTAGATGGTTGGTGAAGGAGCGAATCGCGCCGGTCGTTTCCTCGCGAGTCACGATGTTGGGCGGAATAGAAGAGAGCATTAGATGAAGTATCGGCGAGTTTGGTGCTCAAGAGCCGCCAATTCGTCGACACTTTCACCCGATCGTTAGGACCTGTGTCTGAGGGACCGTTATGAGGGGCTAGATCTAGGATCACAGGTCTGTGGTCTGAATCTAACTCGTGTAACACTCGCAGGGAACGCACGTTGAGACATACGTTCCTTACGAGTGCTATATCTAAAATATCTGGTCTGTAACTATCGTCTACGAAGCTATAGTGCGTGGGTTCAGAAGGAACCAGAATGCTCATGTCAATCTCGTCAAGACAGCTCTCGAGTACCGCACCCCTACCATTGGTAGAGTTGCAGTTCCAGAGAGTGTTCTTGGCGTTAAGGTCGCCCGCCAGAAGGACGGACTCCCCCATACTGAGAGTAGGGGTTACGAAGTTCGTTGGAGTGAAGCTCCTTACTGGGAGAGAGATAGGCCGAGATCAGAGTGATCGGCGGGTGTTCCTGTCATAGAAAGCCTGCACACTGAAGCCTCAATGCTGCTCAGGCTTTCGGGGGTCGAGAGGTATGCAATGCAGGGACCTTTTGTAGTAAATGAGAGTGCCACCTTTAGGGCCATCGGTGCGATCGTTTCGCACGAGATTGAAATTGGGGAGTTTGGGACTGCGTTGGGAGGGTTTGAGGAACGTTTCCTGGAGGAGGAAGACGTCCAATTTATGATCGCGAGCAAAGTCTGAGAGTTCGGCTCGTTGGCCGCGTATACCATTAAGGTTGAAAAAGCCCACTCTGAGGGAGCGAGGCTTGAGTCGCGATGGGTTATTTCCGTTTGGAGAAGCCATTACGGAGAGAAAATGGATTCCATGGTGAGCTGGAATATGCGCTGTTGCGCGTTATAAATTTGGGCGAAAAGGACTGAGTCAGAGCGACCCAGTGCCTTCATTTTGGACGAGCAGTCGTGGATCAGCGCGTGGAGTTCGATAATCTCTGGGGAAACCAGAGAGAATGAAGAAGCCGCGCCGCTAGACGCCGGAGTCGCCGCCACCTGGGGTTTGGATGGTGCGGGAGCCTTCGACTTGACTACCTTGGAAGAGGTAGCCTTGGAGGTCGAGGGCGTTGGGACGGGAGCGGGAACAGTGGCCGCCGCTGCTGGTGTTGTGGCCGGGGTGGCGGGAGATCCTCCGGGAGAACCACCGCCCTGGGCCTGGGGACGCGAGTCGGCACGTACCGTGGCGGGAAACCACGGGTTACGTGTCGGGGCTGGGGCCAAAACGAATTTTTCGGCCTGAGGGGCCTTGGCCTTAGGGGCCTGATTGGTCCTATAATTGGACTTGTATTTGGGTGCCCGTGGGCATTGTGCCCCGGTAATTGGCCGGATGGCCAGATTGCCGGCAGTTGGTGCACGAAGGCGGCTCCGTGCACTGGGACCTATCTTTCGGACGCGGGCACTCTGACGTGCCGTGCTCGCCGAGGCACTTGACGCACCTGGCGGGGAGGCGACAGCCACGCGAGTTGTGGCCATACTTCTGGCAGTTGTGACACTGCGCAACCTCGCTAGTCTTATGTGGGGTCTCGACGGTGAAGCCGCCAAGGCCCGAGATGTCGCGAAGCTCGTAAAGAGCTTTACGTCCGCGGGGTAGCCAAGATGGCGAGGACCATCTCGTACTGTATGCCACGTCGTGATAAACGCGATTTACGGTGCATCCGGTGCACCTCTAGGGCTGCGATGCCCTTGGCCTGGATGACTTGATGGAACTCGGCGGCCTAAATTTTGAGGGGTATGCCACGGATGACGTACCTATAGCGGCGCTCGTCCGGGAGCGCAAAGGTGTAATAATGATAGCGTTTGCTATCTAGAAATTTGGTCAACTCGCGGTGATCGCTAATTGACCCGGGCTGGAGGGACAGCAGTTTTTGGCCACTGTTCCAGGCGTTGGGCGGGATTTTAATGCCCCACGGGTGAGGGCATCAAAAGGACTGAAGGGAGGCCCCTTCAGGAAGCTGAAGATTAACCTTCGGTGGCTTTTAGGCCCCTTAGGTTGGGTCGGTGGCGACGAATCCGTCGAGCTAGCGGGCGCGGGCTGGGAAGCCGCGGGTTTTGTTTTGCGCAGAAGGCGCGGACGGCGCAGAAGGCGCTTGGGACGCAAGGAGCTTCTGAGCCACGCTGCTTCTTCCTGCGCCCGTTCCTCACGGTCGTGAAGCCGTCGTCGTCGAGAGTTCCGACGACGCGGCCCTAGAACGCGATTCGCTGGGGTCAGGGAAACAGGTCGCTTGGACGCGCAAGCGACAGGGACAACGGAAAGCTGGGGGTGCGCCTGGATCGGAATCCATGGCGAGGTCGGGATCGACGGCTCCGGCCGGAGCTCCCGGGCGGACTAGGTCCGTCGGAGACTCAGCCGACTCCGACGAGTCGGAGGAAGAGGATGACTCAGATGAGTCGGTAGAGGTCGCGGGTGACGCGGGTGAAGCGGGTGACTCCGGCGAGTCAGGCACCGCACGAGGGGGGCGTGTGGCAACCACTAGGGAGTGGACCAGAGAGCAGAACATTGGGTCGCTCTTAATGTATTCGGCGAGAGTTGTCAGCATGGCGTTTTTGCCTTGTTGACATCCGCCGCAGGCTCGTCAGTGTCCATAGGCCTAGATTCAGCCATTGCGGGCGAATCCGGGCCTAGGGCACTTTAAGAAATAGTGAAAGGGCCGCGAGTGGGTTCGGGACCCGGGTGCGTTCCGCCTGGGAAAGAACCCACAAGAAACCAGGCGGCTATCGCACTGAGAACGAACGCGTGACTAAATTACGTACGAACAAACGTCCCCGGGTGGGTGTGCCCGGGGTTGTGTGCGTGAGTGACCCTCCCCGCCGGGTGTAGGCGAGGGGATGTACTTAAAAATAAGATGTGCCCTAAGCTTGTATCCCTTTGCCAATCTTAATGTGCGAAAGGGTTCCTAACAATCCGTGCGACGTAAACGGTATTGGACCTTTTTAGGGGCCACACGCTCAACCGTCACACGGGATGGAGTGTAAAAAAGGAAAGGTAGGGTTGGGAAGGAGATATGCGGGGAAACTGTGGTGTGTCTCCACAGCTTCCTTGTCCGCACCCGTCCGGCTTCGCTTTAGCCCTGAGGGGCGCAGCGCGGGCCGGGTCACCGCTAGCTCGGCTTGTTATCACCGTTAGGTTTACCACCGAACTAACCTGAAGGGAGCAAAATTGTCGAGAAACGATGTAAAAACGGGTTTGACCCTGTCCTGAGAAGGACGCGGCCGGACCCAAACAAAGGACGCAGGTAACAACAGGGACAATGCCCTATTGTTTCCTTTGTCCGTGGCGTGCAGCGAGGTCGCTGCGGTCGTTCCGAGCAGGTACTCGGAAACGGGACAATGGCTTTACCGAGCAGGTACTCGGTAAAAGCCAAAGGACCGCTCGAGTCGGGTGCTCAGAGCGGAATGTGTGTGCGTGTGTGTTGACAAACTACGCATACAATATCCCGACTTACATACTAGTTTAGGAGGCACTATAACGCACGGGTGTGCCTCCTACGCACTTTTCGGCCATTGGCCCGCCGTTTTTCCCTCGTTGGCGCGTCCGTCGCTCTGATTGGCCGTAGGGTTCTGGTGGGCGGGGCGTCGTTCCACGATGCGCCGGCGCCGGGTCCCTCGTCGAGCGCGTGCAGTGCGCGCCTCAGTCGCGCGGCGACCGCCGTCCCGCGACGTTGCTCCTCTGGATGCGGCGTTGACGGGTCGCTCGCTGAGCGTGCGGCGCGCGGGCTTCAGTCCCGCTGCGTCCGCCGTCCCGTAACGTCGCTCCTTAGGCAGCGTCGTCGACGGGCCTCAGTGTCACGGCGGCCGCGAAGTCGTCGTGTCGCTATTTTTATATCTATAATATATAAAACATAGCGGCACGCTCTGGCTTCGCAGGTATAACATAACAAAATAACAGTATTTTCTCCACTATTTAATGGATGTTATTATACATATAAACCTTCCTCTTGAATCACTCTATCTATTAAAAAACCGCATCATAATCCGTTGCGTAGTTTTAAAGATTTAAGCATACAAAGGGACATATGGACAGAAAGCGACTTTTGTTTTATACTATGTTTTGAAGAATATACCGCTATAACTCACGCCCTACCGCCATTCGCCTCGTCACAAGTTTTTCGTTTGTCCCCTAACGGTCTATTGCGCAGTACAGGAACCTCCTCGAACTGGACCAATAACTTTAAATCTCTTAGATTTTAGATTTATATGCATTAGCTTTACTTCTTCGGGTACAGGTGATTCTAATAAAACAGCTGAGGTTCGTGTTGGTGTATCTGAAATATTTGTGGAGTGATAATTTCTTATGTTTACGCGAATGTTAGACATTGAAATAAAACTATTATTCGGATTTCTCGCGGTTTTATACCAACCCAAAAGACCGGCTGCCAGACTTCAAGATACTGTGAGCTCATTCTGCATAGATCGAACCGTCAACAGGTAAAATTTAAAATTATGTATAATTGTAAAATGTAGGTAGATATTGTAACTTTGACTTTTCAGACGACCAACACCTCATTCAGCCCCGTGACCATGACGGCTGCAAAGTCTTCGAAACGTTGGGAGAAGATCACAATATAAAACCGCATAAAAACTGTAAAATAGTTTATTTCAGGTCGAGGAGTAATTTGTTGGATATGATGAAAAATGTGAGGTTTGTCGTATGTCGCTTTGGTCTGAAGCTTGTAAATGGTCAATTAGCCGAAAGTTCGTGGGCTTGACTCTCGTACAATGCAATACTGTTTTTTGATTTTTTCAAAACAATTTAAAACTTAATCCAGAAAAGATTAATGTAGGTTTAAAAAATGTCTTGCATAGACCAGACATTCAATTGCCTGACCCGAGGACAGAACCAGTGACCTCATAGTAGTCGTTGTCGCAATACCACACGCCACCGAATCAGAAATAATTAAGACTCATCTATGCACTCAATGTACTCCGATATATTCTATCTCGTATTTTTCTGTGATTTATTTGTGCGGTTAAGTGGTCTCAGAGACTCTTCAGTATTGAGTCCTTGTTTAATCAAAATGTCGATTCTGGTTCACCGAAGTCGCGGTTGTTATAGTTTCATTTATCTATGGA
>NW_023593185.1:0-25772 GCF_014839805.1 Manduca sexta
ATTCTCACATCTGAATAGACAATCTTATAATAGAGATGTGAGAATCAAGTTTATTTGAAATTATAAATTAAAAAGTCAATGCATAATAATAATAATAAATTTATAGTTTGCAGAGCAGTATTTTTAATATTCTACTAATTCGAAATAGCGCCATCTAGCACACAATTATGAAAACTCAAGTACGTATTGATGCGACATTGTTTATAATACTTGTAATATTTCTTCAAAATATTAACATCCCCGCCCGTCCGTCCCGTAAAATCTTTGTAAAATAGTTTTAATTCATTTAATTTATAATGTTCACATTATCCAAAAAAAAAACATTTATGATTCCGACCACTTGTGTTTCTATACCTACTTATCAATTTTTTTAGGCAGGTTTTATTGAGGTCATAAAACGTAGTGATTATATTCTCTTTGATTGAGGTATTCTACCTGAAATTATATGTTCACTGCAATTTAATTTTGAATGGATTAAGCGGGGACTGGGGGTCTTCCGACTGAGGACTTTTTTTTGCTAATTTCCTACCCCAATCCCCGTCCCAGTAGCCGGACCCCCCAGCGCACCGCAGGCCATTGTGGGGTTTTCATCGGCTGATGAAGCTGAAGAAGACTGCTGCAAAGAAGGTGGCACCAGCTCCCAAGGGAAGAAAAAAGAACGAGCCTGCAGTCTAACCCGCTCGGGAGCCCCGACCGCTGCCACCGGCCTCTGCAACCATGAAGATACCGTGGGTCGTGGTGGCCAGCGGAATTGTTGTATTCGGCACCTTTTTTCCTTTTGCTCCTACTCGAACCTCGCACCATCTGAGCCCGTCACTGACAAGGGGTACAAAGAAAAATACTAGTAAAGACCTGCAAAGGTATCGCGTAGGTTATGGCGGCCTTCAGTCTAGTTAGCTATACACTTTCGGCAGTTTCGTATATAATAGTTTTTATAGGTGTGTCTAGCATGGGTATAGTAAGTAGTCTTAAATAAGTTATAGGCAGATAGTACATTTATCTAAATTTATAGTCCTCATTTGTTGTGCACTGTAGCAACATACTACATGTTTATTTATTTAATAACGCCAACGTAACCGGATCAGTAGCTGAATAGAATGAGATAGTCTATAAAATATATCTCTGCTTAATGATTTATCTTTCTGAAAATTGACAATACCTAAAAACCCATTGGTTTGTGGAGCTCCAGAACTACCAGAATACAAACTACCAGAACTAACATGAAACCATCCAGAATCTTATAGGGTCCACCCAAACCGCTAAACATCCTTACGTCTACCTATTTTTAGTAACCAGGATCGGCACCTAATTACTATTTAGAGCCATTGCGGGGCAAGTAATAAACTTAGACCATTCCAGAAAATGCTTGTTCCTACGCTCTTAAACACTCCAAAATAATTAAAAACATAAAACAGGTCACGCATGTTCCACAGAACTAGATAATTATCGCTGATAAGTGATTAAGTTTTGCTGAGCGCAGCAATATCGTGTCACGTATGTTGCGCTGACGCGTGCCCGATTCAGTTTAATGTTTATCTCTAAGATACTGGCTATCAATAAATCTTAATGAGATGGAGAATCGATGTCAATTTCTCATCTGTCCCCATGTGAATCAGAGCGGAAGATGTGGTGGGTGGTGTCTGTCTTATTCTTGGTGCAAATAGTGAGTATTATTTTATTACTTAGTGTTCAAACATGATTTATTTTCGCGGTCAAGTTCAAGGCTGTGGACGACAAGGTACGGCATTCGACTACCAGTAGTAAATAGTGTAGGTTTTTTATACTGGTCCTGGATTATAACTTTCAATGGGTTATGGGGATATTGTCAGTATTTGACTGGTTCGGTACGGCTAATTAATTAGGTTTTAATTGTAAAAACGTATATTAGCCTATTGCACAGTGCCGGTACCTAAAGTGGGATAAGAACGAAGAACAAACGAAATATAACGATTTATTTGCCGCCAATATCGTTAGCATGTTCACTGCGCGCTCGCTGTCACGTCTCGCTATGTATTTGCTTGTAATTCGCCAGTGACATGCACTCAATAAGCTGATTCGTAAATCAAGCTATTCAATGTAAATTACATTATTATCATCAAATACAATCATCTGTTACACCTATATCTTCATTCTTTGTAGCGTATTGTATAGAACAATTCGCACCACCGCATAACTAATTTTATTGTAGACGAGAGCTTTCGCTCACGGCTTCGCCCACGTGAAGGAATTTTCCGGGATAAGGCCCGCTTTTCCCGTGATAGAAAGTAGCCTATAACCTTCCCAGGGTCTTAAACTATCTCCATACCAAATTTCATAAAAATCCGTTCAGTAGATTTTAAGAAAATTGATAACATACAGCCAGAAGAGGGGACTTTGTTTTATAATATTATGTAAGTATAGATAGAGCCATAATTACTTGGTCTTGCAGGCATCTCCAAAACCTACGGCTGATGATGCCGAAACTGCCAGACAGCCGCGCCATCTGGACTTTGGGGAATGCTGCCCTTGTCCCGATAATACTGAGTCCTTTACAAGTCAAGGCCGTTGGCTTCCTCAAAATGGAAGGAATTTAGAACACCCAGGGAATGAGAGATCATTTAATAATAACGGATTCTCCAGATCAGGTATCGATGACTGTCCTTGTAGACCTCGAGAAGCTGACTCCGAGGGATCTTCGTCGATTTTCTTTCCCTCCGCTTTGCGACCATCTGGACCTCTATCGAAGTAAGTTAACATTATTATATTACAACCAGTACACCACTTCAGAATATTAACTGGTCATTACTGATGAAGGACATTACGAAAAACTACGGTAAAATTGTTACGTGATATATTTTCGTTACACGATCTCACCCCGTATCCGATTTTAGCCGAATGTACATATTTGCAATTAAATTCATATTGCAGTCTTGCACCTCAGTCCATTATGTAGTTTAAAAAATTAAACGGAAATTATGCATAAAAAATATAAGGAAGATTTATGGCACTTAATGTTGACTTACAGACAGTTGCTATACGGTATTATATACACCTGTACCATCTTTTAGAGTGCAAATTTATAATAAATTTTTTTTTTATCCATAATTCATCTGTATGACGTGGGTGACGTTCGTTATGCAGGTTCATTTGACATTGCGTTAATAAATTTAACAAATAACACATCGGTCAATAAGTCCCGAGCCAAATATACAAATTTTAGAGAAGCGCTGGATTGATTGTATCACTTTTGAAGGAGAATATGTTGATGAATAAAATCGAATTATGTCAAAAAAAATTTTTTTTCTTACTTAGTCTCGGGACTTATTGACCGATGTAATATATTGTCTTTTTGCAGTGGCAAAGGGTCCATATAAACCGATTCCCACCAGTACCTCTCGTAATTTATGTGGATTCTAATAATTATCATTAGAACGATTTACTGAAGGCATTTGTACATATGAAGCGGCGATAGCCTAGTTGGGTGTGGAACGGACTGCCGAGACGAATGTCCGCAGGTTCAAATCCCAAGGGCACACACCTCTGACTTTTCTAAAAAATCATGTGTGTATTCTTTGCGAATTTATCGTTCGCTTTAACGGTGAAGGAAAACATCGTGAGGAAACCTGCACATCTGAGAAGTTCTCTATAGGAATTTTGAAGGTGTGTGAAGTCTACCAATCCGCACTAGGCCAGCGTGGTGGACTAAGGCCTAATTCCTCTCAGTAGTAGAGGAGGCCCGTGCTCAGCAGTGGGCAAGTATATAATACAGGGCTGATATTATTATTATTATTATTTATACATATTAGTATATGTTGTGTCGGGTTCTCTTTCTGATTATTTTACCCTTCTCCACTGTCTTTTTGAACTCAGTAGTTTACCATACGCTATTCTAAGTAAAGAGGTAATAGATAAAAGTGTAAGTGTAACAAAATAAAAAAAAATTACATGCCCTAAGCGCTAGTGGGTTTAGGGCATGTAAAATTATTATTGGCCACTGCAAGAAGATAATTTGCCGCAGCACAAAACTTTCAGTTAGAAAAAAATTTACCTACACACTATATATTATAATATAAATACGAATACATATATGAACTACAAAAAGATAAAAAGAAATCAGAAAACTAAAATTCGGGTTTTTGGCGGAAATATTTTTGTATTCATGGATCATATTTGGCACAATGTCAGTAGTAAAGATGAATATGTGGTTTCATTCGGTAACGCAATGTTAAAATGACCCCGTTAAAAATTTAAAAATGATTAATATGGTTTGAAAAAGTTGATAATTGCCAAAATTTTACAGAATATCGTTTACCAATAATTAGACCTGAGTAGGGATTTTCTCTGTAATTAATTCGAAGTAATAATTGTTCTCCATATTCATAACTCTATTCCTAGTTATCCTAGTTAACGATGTATATATATGTTTGTTCACTCTTAGCACCATTTTTGTTAAATTTATTATTTATTATCAGGTCCCCAGACTCAAAGGAGGATCCAAAAAATCTTTTAGAACCCGAAGTAGGGCTTGCGTCTTCAGTTTTAGAGACTTTGCGTGCGGCGACTGATGAAGAATACCGAGATGCATTAGCGAGGGATGCAGCCAGAAGTAGAGCCGCTGAAGACGCCACACCAGAAGAGAGTGCTCAAAACATTGTAACCATCATCCTACCAGATGCAAGTGATGAAAATATCGTATCCGAACCGTCTCATGTACAAGAATCACGATGCATACACCCATTAGGAAGTACATTGAGTAGACTGAGAGCTCCGGTAGCAATATCACCATTGCCAGATATTTTAAGGTACCTAAATCAAAATCTATCGGTTTGTTACACAGGAACGGTTTAAATATGGATAGTGGTTTTGCAGCTAGCAACGTCCATGAACGTATAGCAGAAACCAATGGACGTAATAGAAAAATAAAAGCAAATCCTATTATAATGAAAAGTGTTATGGATGATGTATGTGACGCCGGATCTATAAAAAATACTAATGTGAAGACAATTTCTTTATTAGATAGGCAACAAGAATCTCCTCTACATATGAATGCCCTAAAAAGTTCAAATAATCCAAAAATAACGAATATGAAGTCTGACGGAGAATGTAATAGTGATATGAAATCAGCAGCAAGCGGTATGAAAGAACTATTTTCCGGTATCCCTAATCCAGGATTGGATGTCAGTCAGTTAGTGACAGAAAATGATCCCTTAAATCTCAAAAATCTATTTAAATTAAGAGATGTAGAATTGATACCCCAGGTCAGTTAATAGAAAAATTGAAACTTGGCCAATCTGCTTTCCAAATTCCTTCTTTGATTGAAAATATGCCCAAGCTAAGCGATTTACTCAAAAATGGAATTAAATTCGACTTGAATAAAAACGGCAAGTGGAGTAATGCTAAAAATGATGATAAGTCTCTAGAAGATGCTAGTTCCAGTACAAACATTCAAGTTATTCCAAGAGATAAAACTTTTACGACGCAAATACTCGATGCTTTGCCAAGTACTTCGAATATTAATGAATTGAAAGATAATTTTGATATTAGACAAGAAAACGTGAGAAATAAAGCAAAGCCTTTATCGATCATTCCTATCAAAACTGAGATTATTGAATCTATACCGAATTCATTCCATCCAGAAGACATCGATCATCCCGTTATTGATAATGATTTAGACCAAAACGAAAAAAATGGAGAAGATGATTGTGATTTGATGCAACGTGTAAGTCTAGAAGATATAATTTCAAATCCAAGGGAAGAGGATCAGTCGATATCGGATACCGATAGTCAAGAAGAAGCACGATCTCGTGTCAAAAGCGATTTTCCTAGCCAAGATGTTGGTGCAAGCAATTGTTTAGAAATGATTCACGATGAAGTGGTATCTTTAGAAAATAGGGATGAAATATCACCGAAGGATGTGCCAAATTCTGATATGAAACCTTTGGCAACAGTCAAAGAAGAGGATCAACGAAGAATTGGTTTGAATCATGAGAAATCTAGTTCAGAGTTCAATCAGAAAGTATCACCCTTGAGCCATTCTTTGAAATCAGTTAAAGAGAGCATACTTCGAAAAATAGACGAAAGTAAGAGAACTTCAAAGTTAACTAAAGGAGATATACTTAGAGAGTCGACCATTGACAAAAATACCGCTGGTTCAGAAATAAACAATGTTGGTGAAGACTGTGACACTGAACCTTCTGAAAATATCCTTTCGATGTCACCCAAAACATTAAACATTGATGAAAAGAAACTAAAAAGTTCGAAAGGTTCATCAAATACATTGCAATTGGAAGATTTACAAAAATTATCAGATTCTTTACTCAGAAAGAGTCTCTTAAGAGAGAAAGCTGCCCCAGCTATTGTAAATAATGACTGTAGCGATGAAATAGAAAGTCAAACAGATGATAGGAGTGTAGAAAAACCACTGAGTCTTAAAGATTCTACTGTCGACACAGATACAGCGAGCACTATTCCTCATATAACGGAAATCAAAAATCCATCAGATTTTGATCTTTTGCCTCAAAATAATGAAAGAGACGCTATAGACAGCCCATGTACTAGTAGTACAAATATTGAAAATACACCAAAATCGCTTAGAACTGGTATTGACGTAAACGAGATGGCTGTTGAAGCCAGTGAACCAGTATTGGGTGCAATCTACGATCCTTTACAATTATTTAAAAATACCAATCTTGGCTCGACACTTTTTGAAAATATTGTTGTGCAGCCCTCATCTTTATTTGAAGGTTTACGTAATCCGCCAAGCCTAGATCTGGGAACAGTGTTAAATTTGCCGACACTTGATGATTTGAGGGAGAGATTGGCAAATGTATTTGGTAGAAATAACAAAGATACAGATGAAAATATTGATTGTCCTAATGAAAACCCTATTATGTCAGCAGAACCTAGTACATCCAACTTTATATCGAGTTTGCCTAGAATGCCGCTGCAGGATCTGAATTTAGATATTTTTCAATTAAAACCTCCAATATCAGAGAAGTCGAATACTTTGTCTAAAATACCAGGAGTAAATCTTAAATCGTTTAGAACAAAGGTACCAGTACCAAATAATCTAGAGTTAAAACCACTAAAATTACAATCAACAGTGGGTAACGAGGGAGGTCTTTTAGGCGCTTCTCTTACATTTGGACGGGATTCTACAGGCATACCGAAGCTTCTTGAAACACTAGGAAATCCACCACAAAATTTACCCAGTCTGAACGAAATGATGACCAGAATGAGAACAAATGTCGAAAATCTGGTGAATAATCCATTAGATTTAAGCAGAAGTATAGACTCTGTTTCAAGAATAGACGATATTACTAATAGTTTAAAAAGTAATACAGAAAATACGATACGAACTATACAAGAAAGGATGGGTTCTACATTAGGGCGACCGAATAACTTGTTAAGCACCTCTGCAGGGAAGCCAGAAGATATTTTAGAAAGAATTGTAGATGCCAAAGAAGACATGGAAGCGAAGCTCAAAGGCTTACATTATGATTTAAATGATCGATTGACTTCTATACATGAAAATATCCTTGACCATACACGACTTTCTCCGTTAAATTCTTTATTTGAAGGAAGTAGCTTAAGTAGAAACGCTTTTCATAATAATCAGTTAACGGGAGCTGAACGCCTTCACACACCAGCCACAAAGAGATTAAAGGCAGAAAACAAAAAGAGACTTTAGGAAAAACAGCTAATTTGAAAAGCAAAGCCCCTTTAGACAGAAAAATTAATTCAATTGCTTCACAAAGGAAATTCAAAATGCATGCAGCTGCCAGTGTACCAGTGCCAAAAACAATTGAGGCGCCTAAATTGAAATCAACATTAAATAAACATTTATCTACTCCCGAGCATGATCTCAAATCGAGGCTTGGGTCTAGTAGAATAAAACCATTACATTCGGAAAATAATAATTTGTCGAAATTACCAACAAAAAATTTTCAAGAAAAAGGCGTTTTAGGTAAACACGTAAGTTCACTTAAAGAGAAAAAAGTCAAAGTTACTTTTGGGTCAACGACGCCTAGAACAATTTCTAAATCTCAACAACGTTCAAAGTCTGACTTTGATGATACGCCTACTGAAAATTTAAGAAGGCCTGATAGTGGTTTTGGCAGGAGACTCGGCAAACAAAGAAATGATCTTAATGAATCACCTAGTGAAGCACTGCCTACGAGATTGCTGTCTCCTAAAACGTCAGAATCTAGAAACTGTATTGAAAATGTAAATTCATTGGAGGACATAGAAGAAAAAGCCTCGTTTGTAAAAAGCAATCGGGGAAGTATGAGGGAAACTGTTAAAGAACAAGATAATCTTAAAACTCCTAAGATTGATTCTACAAGATCTGACACTAAAAGGAAATTAACAAACAACAGTCCGACGTTACCCTTTTCGTCTTTACCTAAAATTGATGACAATTCTTTCCTATCTAAAGTAAGAGAAGCTGTTAAAGCCAGACTATCTAGTTTTGATCCAAAAATCATCGGTGGTAGGGAAGCGAAAACATGTTCTGATATGGAGAGATCAGCGTCTGAAAATCACAACGTCGTTGTAGGAGAGAATATGAAAGAGAACGTCTCATATAAGTGTAAAATGGTGTGCACAAAATCGTGAATGGTAGACGAATTGAGTTTTATGCTCAAAAAGAAAATTGATACAAAGAATATCATAATTTTAAAGAAACATCACATCAATAAAACAACTTTATTTATATACGAAAGATGTAAACTCGGTGGATTGTGCGAAATGTGCTTCTACCTAACCCTTTTGAATAGGGGGATAAGCTAACGTACAAATAAAACATGTTTTGTTTTCATTTACACGAATTTAGCTCTCTATAATAATGAAAGTAACAAACGATGCTCTGACATGGACTCATAATTGAGACTAAATATTTATTTAGATTTTCATGAAAAAACTTATACGCGGTCCACCCGCGTATAAGTTTTTATATACGCGAAGAAAAAACCCTTGTACTCTGCACATGGCGTTCACAGTGTGTGAGATTTCGCCTAATTCAAGTTTATGAGGTACAGAAGAACCTCAATAACATTTAAACTAAAAAAATATGAGTTGCAATTAAATTATGACCTCTGGTTACTATAATTCTAGTATGCTGGTTAATGATTGAAAGCTGTAGCATGCAGTGGTAAACGAATAATACTATGGTATGGTTATGGGCTTCTTTTTCCGCACATAGCCCGTAAAAAAAGTCGGGCCATTGTGCGTAAAACTTTCTTATTTCTTTGTAATTTTAACAAAAGAATTGTATTGTAAATAGTAGGTATAAGTAATTTATTATAAAATTATATTAATTTTGTACAAAATTGAAAAATTATATATTTGTCTAAAAATATGAACAATTCTTTTATTACATCGTGGTTGTGAGTTAATTTTGTGAAAAACAATATGTTTCTTGGCTTACGCTGTGTAAATGATTAAAGTTACAATAATAATGTATGACGGAATTGTTTCTGTTAAAATGTAGTAAAATAATCTTCTTCTTCTATATCTATACTTATAATAAATCTGTAGAGAGGTCAATTCTGTACATGAAATATATTTCCAAAATAACTATCAGGCGGTGATTAGGGATCGATACTGATGCCAAAAATGCAATTTGTAAAATTTTTGTCTGTCTGTCTGTCTGTATAACCGTTATAGAAACAAAAACTACTCGACGGATTTTAACGAAACTTGGTACAATTATTTGTCATACTCCTGTGCTGGTTATAGTATACTTTTCATCACGCTACAATTAATAGGAGCAGAGCAGTGAAGGGAAATGTTGGGAAAACGGGAGAAGTTACTCCATTTTTAAGCTTCCGTCGCGTGTGCAACCTTAATGGTTAAAGCTACACAGAAATCATGTATGACGGAAATGTTCTCCTTAAAATTATGTAAAAATATCCCACGACAGCATATGTCTATCTTTTATGGTTGACTCACAATAACACGTGTAACTCCCGATAGCTTAGCAGTTCGAAGCTTTCTCATTATATTTGTCTACTCTTACGTTTATAACACTCTCAGTCATCTCTAATTAAAAAAGTTAACATTATAAATTAAATATTCCATAAAAAAGAATCACAGAAATCAATATAGAAACACCAAAGTTATACATGAAATACGCTAATAATAAGCCATCATGCGTGAATTCTGAATCATGCTATAAGGATTATTTTTGTATATATATAAGGTCGCGAACGCACAGGCAGGCGGCTTGCTTGGCACCTAGAGGCTAGCGAATCGCTTAGCTTCGTAAAACGAACATTCTCGAACGTTCGCGACCGGCTCCATTTTTGAAGTCCGAAATCCACGCGGGCGAAGCTGCGAGCGGAAGCTAGTATATTATAAAACAAAAGCCCCGCCGCATCTGTTTGATAGTTTGAGAGCCTGGGAAGAACATAGGCTACCTTATATCCTAAGAAAATATGTAAATAGCGGTACTTTTATAGCGGAAAAATGTATCCTGGATTTTTTTTTCACACGAACGCAGTCGCGTACAGAATCTAGTGTTTAATATTTTTAAGCAACGAATATTTAAATTTGTATAAAAGTAATGTGTTTTTCAATATATCCAACTGTAATAATAATTAACTATGGTTGTCTGAATCTCCAATGGTTGTTTGGTAGAGATCGCTTCGAGCGATAAAACCGCCATTTGTACCATCAATGTTTCAATCATTTTCACCGTCTGTATACAATCTTGTTCTGAGGTATACAAATTTGTTTTGTGTTTTTTATACTTACAGTGTACATGTATGTATGTATGTATGTATAAAGTTTTAAATAAATAAATAAGAAAAAATACTATTAGGTATACAAGTTAATCTGTAGTACTATTATATAAAGTTGAAGAGTTTGTTTGTATGAACGCGCTCATTTCACGGACTACCGGGTCGAATTGGAAAATTCTTTAAGTGTTGGATAGCCCATTTATTGAGGATGGCTATAGAATCATTACGCAATGACCAATGGAAGCGGAGCAGTAATGAAAAATGTTGCAAAACGGGGAAAATGTATTAGTTTTAAGAACTTTCGTTGCGTGCGCTGCGTAAACGGTTAAAGTTATGCAACAATTATGTACGACTGACTTTATCCTCTCAAAAAAACAAAAACAAAAAAATATATTATAAAACAAAGACCCCAGTGAGATCTGCCTGCCTGATTTAATGCAATAAACTCAAAAACTACCTAATGGATTTCGATAAAATTTGTTATGGAGATATTTTGAGACCTTGGGAAGAACATAGGCGCCCGGAAAAAATATGTAACCTGAGTTTTATAACGGAAAACTTCAGCCCGACAAACTTTGTCACGCGGGCGGAGCCGCGGGCAAAAGTTAGTTAAATATATTGGTGAAGTATTAGAAAGTTTTCAAATATTATATTAATTTACTTTTATTCCACGGGGACACTTTTCATAGGATTAAACTTCATTATAATTTATTTAGGTATGTTTATAAATACTTCAAAGAGTGGGTACGTGCTTTTGAAATAAACACTTTTTAAAAGATATAACCTCTACCTCATAAATTTAAATATCATCATCATCAGCCCTGTATTATATATTGTCCCGGTGTTGAGCACGGGCTTCCTCTACTACTGAGAGGGATAAGACCTTAGTCCACCACGCTGGCTTAATGCGGACTTCACACACGCTCAAAATTCCCATAGAGAACTTTTCAGGTATGCAGGTTTTCTCGTGATGTTTTCCTTCACCGTTAAAGCAAGCGATAATTCACAAAGAAATACACATATTTTTTTTAGAAAACTCAGAGGTGTGTACCCTTGGGATTTGAACCGGCGGACATTTGTTTCGGCAGTCCGTTCCACACCCATAATAAGCTATCGCCGCTTTTAAAATATATTTTACTACAACTATAAATGCTATGCTATTTTTTGCTCGCGGTTCTGTCCGCGTAATTTGTATTCCTTATTTAATAAAAGAAATCAGAATCCTACCTGTAGTTTAAAAAAATACCGCATTCCAACAAAAAAATAATATATTCACTTAAGTAGATATATAGAATTCTTCAAAATACTTAGTGGTAGTTAATTGTATCGATTTCAATAGACAATATTGATACACAATAATAAGGTATACTTTGTTATCGATAACTGTTTATTGTTCAAGGCTGATGTTATTTTACATTATTGTCAAAGACATGACGGTTAAAAAAATATGTCTTCTATTATAATTAGAACCGTAGGTAAAGGCTCTTCTTCACGTTGGCTAATACGCGAGTGAATAATATATTTATTTCTCCACTTTAAACATAAAAAAGATATAATTTCGAAACGGGATAAGATATCTGTGTGTTCATTTTTCGTATGAGCATATTTCAAAATTTAAATAATTAAATATTTTTTTTATAGCAGATATATATAAATTAGTGTTTTTATGGCACAGGTATATAAATTAATTCAGAAATTCTAGTCCTCACTCTATACCGATGTGTCAGCGCGTCTAGGCGTTGCGGAAGTCGTGTCTAATAAAAAATTTATTAGTATTTATTAGATAAGGTTGCTTTCGTAATAATGGAAGGTTGTCTTTTAAAATTGCTTGTACTTATAATTGCTTTTATAGCAATTTCTATTCAGTTGACAAATGCTTACGACGGTAAGTGATTACCTGTTTTATACGAATTTAGAAAAGTAACCTCAATATGCAGCAAAAGTTAAATACAACGGATCTGTTTCACAATGTTCGAATTTTGCCCAGTTTAGAGTATAAGGCAGCTCATACTGAATACACTCTATTGTATTTGGTCGCTTTATAATTATATTTACTTAGCGTTTACTGAAACATCGTGTAAAAACTCTTTGATTTAAACAAATACGCACCCATTTTTAGTTAACTAAGCTGCGAGCCTTTATAATGATTTCTTATGTTGACGCGAATGTTAGATATTAAAATTAAACTATTTTTCGGATTTTATTGCGGTTTTAAAATTTTAGTTTTCTCCCGACGTTTCGAAGACTTTGCAGCCTTTATGGTCACAGGGGGGACTAAGGTGTTAGTCATCCACAAAGTTAATGTTACAATATCTCCCTACAATTTTACAATTTAGCTATTGGTGGTCCAATCTAAGCGGAATGAGCTCACAGGGTCTTGAAGTTTGGCAGCCGGTCTTTGGGTTCCGATTTAATTACATGTAGAACTGGGTCTCAGGCTTGCGCAAGCTTCCAACCATCTTCCCTATTAAAATTAGGATGTTTTTTTAATTTCAATAGCCTCGCGAATCATTCTAGGCAGGAATCGATGTTCTTTGGCAACGATTTAAGGCTTGTCTAGTCGCAGATAATGATTGGTGCCGACTGCCGATGAGTAACATCTCTCGTCAGTCGACATTCTATTGGACCCCACTCCACTTACCATCAGGTCCAGTGGGACCACTTTCATGCATGTATAAAAAAAAGTTACATAGCTGCCTTGTATGACGTGTTCTCAAATGAAAACCTACATTCTGTATTTTATGTTCTCGACAACCCTTTTTTATATTCAGACTTGCCATGTGAAGCTCATGCGGTTGCCAACCGGTCTGTCATCTGCAGATGTAGAGCGCAGTACTGCGACACTGTCATAAGAGAAGTGCCTGCGGAAGGGGAGATTATCACCTATACATCCTCTGACGTAAATTGTTATAGAATTTATCTTTTTTTATACGGCTTATATGATCCCACAGCACCTGATGAGAGATGATTACTCCTTGTCAAAAGACATGTTTGAGATTGGATATGCACATACGTGGTCAACAGTCCCGGATCTTGATTTTTTTGGAGGCAGGGCAAAATCTGGATAATGCCGCCCCTGACCACCTATATTTTTAACTTTGTCATCATCATCATCATTTCGCACCCGCGGGAAATTCATTTTTATGTGTGTAATGATCTGGATGTCTCAGTAGTCAAAGTTGCGTTAATTATGAGTTGTGTAATCGTCTGCCAAGTTTGGATTTGCCGCCCTCCGAAATGGCCGCCCGGGGCATGGGCCCCGGCTTGCCCCACCCATAGATCCGGGGCTGGTGTTTAACTATGGCGGTTATAACTTGTGTACGTCGTTCGCTATCCGGACGGATACAATCTTCTACCGCCAGTCTTAGTTGTAAATAAATCTTTGTTTGTGTATTATGAAAACTAGTATTAATTCATATGTATTTGAGTTATTTTAGTATAACTTGTACTTATATCTTCAATATAAAGCCTGCTGGAATATAAGTAATGTTCTCATAATCATCTCTATTCTAGTCTGGACTTCGGTTTTATAAAGAATCATCCCGGTTTGAAGACTCCGAATCGTGTAAGTACTTTTATTAATTACCAACTTTTGTTCACGGCTTCGCCTGGGTTAGTCTTAATAAAAGGACAAAAGGACCGCTTTATATATTCCAGAGATACATAGTCTAGTGACTATCTCCAAAGTTAACTATTTAAAAACCGAAGTTTTGTCGAACCTTTTATTGAAATCTGTTCTGTAGTTTTTGTGTTCACCGCATTCTGATAGGCTCTGCGGTGGATTTTGTTTTTTGTTTTTTTAATATGTATGTAAGGATATAAAAAATACTGATGCCACGCTTGGATACGAAGGGGTAGATAGAGGTGCATTAGACTAATTCTGAACGATTGATTGATTTAACGCTTATGAAATGGGACCAGGGAAATAATTAAGCAATGTTTGAATTATGAATGTTAGACCTAAACATGAGTGTTCTATGCATTTGATCATCTCACAGACGAGTTCATTAACTATGCATAAAATTAAATGTTTCATTTAAATTGTGACTATATCAAAAATCGGTTTTATGTAACATCCGCCATTTTTTTGCCGTTATATTTGATCGACTAAAATTTCTACTGCATTTGAATTACACTCATTAATTGATAAAAAATATTTTGTTTCAGTTGACAACAGCCTGGTATATAATTTAGATCCAGAGATAAAGTACCAGACGATCAATGGGTTCGGAGGAGCCATCACAGACTCCACTGGGCTCAACTGGCAAAACTTGACTGATCCCGCGTTGAAACAAAACTTGATCAAGTAAGGAATTATTTTAGAAACACTGAACAAAGGCAAAGTATTTCTTATAAATGTTCACGTAATACACGATAATTGTTCAAACTAAATGAGGATTCCCTAAAACAGGATGAATATCAATGGATGAATGAGATTCAAGGGGTGGGAAGAAACGAAATTCACACATGAGGCTACTTAACTACTCTATGTGTCTTTATTGGTATTTTGATTTAACACGTGCCAATGTTTCTCCCGTAGCTTTACCCCCTTATTCATAGACATTCTGTTCCTCAGCTTTATTAATCTGACGGCTTGCTGTTTGTTCAGTTTTGTTTATCTGACAGCCAATTAGACTCAAATGTATCTCAATATTAGCCAATCACAACAGCTCTATGTCCACGCACAGCGAAGGGTGCCATGCCGTCAGCACTGAGAAACAGACTTGTTATCACAGCAATGGTCCGACCTTATATAAAAAACGTGTATGTATAAGGAGGTTCAAGTATAAGTAGAAGAAAAGTGTGTGAAGTGTCAACACGTGGCGCCGGCTTGTGGCATAAAGTCGCCTTCATTAATAATGAGAAAAGCGTCTTGATTTCAGTTCCTACTGCAGCGATAAAGGCATAGAATACAGTATGCTTCGCGTGCCTATCGGGGGCAGTGACTTCTCACCAAAGTTTTATGCTTACAACGAATACCCCAAAGGAGATAAGAAGCTATCGAACTTCACGCTCAGACCAGAAGATTACACGTACAAGGTATGCAGTTGTACTGAATATTGGCGATGCGCAGGCGACGTCTTCTTGTTGCATTCATTCATTCAATTTTACTTAATAGATGTTGTTGCTTTATAGAGAGCTTGTCGCTTACCGGGTCGAGGCTTGCTTGTCGTGTCATTCAGTTGTATGAGAAATATTTAAAAATAACACTATATTTTTCCAGTTACCTTTCATCAAAGCATGCATGGAGGTAGCGAGAGAAGATATCCACATGGTAGGTACTTGTTGGTCGCCGCCGACGTGGATGAAGGTCCTGCATAACTACACAGGAGTCAACTATTTGAGGAAGGAATATTACTGGACCTACGCAGAGTATCATCGCAAGTTAGTATCGTAACTCGAACTGTACGCAATCTAAAGTGCAGTCTGTATTGTCAGATGACTTGTCAGTCCGGAGTTTGGTATTTGTGCCCATTATGGCGACCAGCTCGCCGCCTTTACAAGGTGGGGCGGAACATAAATGGCGTAGTGTGTATGTCTAGGGTGCACCTCTGCCTACCCCTTTGATGATGAAGGCGTAATATGTGTTTTTAATTTAGATTCGTAGACGCATACATGAAAGAAGGAGTGCCGATATGGGGTGTTACTACTACTAACGAACCTCTGACCAGTATAGCAAACATTGGCCCTATAAATTCTCTGGGTTGGACTACGTCTTCTATGGTGAGTACAATACAATACTCCTTGTTACACACGCGAGCGATGTTCATAGTTTGATTTCCGTAATGCTTTCATTTCTGTCAATGTTACCAAAAGGAATATTTATTCAGTGGTTTTGTTTCCTTCATAATATTTATTTTTTTTGTTTCATCTCCAAGTTTTATATATTAGTAAATTATAATGACTAATTTAACTTCCGTGTTAGTAATTTTAAAAGTTTAACGTTTACAGGCAAACTGGATAGCAGACTACTTCGGGCCTGTGATGAAGAAGCATCACCCGGATGTAAAACTCCTCGGAGTGGACGACCAGCGTAGCGCTATTCCCATATGGTTGAATCTGGTAAAATGTATCCATCTTATGTAATTTCATTTCTAACTTTTTATCGAATGTAACTTCCATTCATGTTTAAGTTAAAATTTTCAAAATTTAAAAACGGTGTTTAAGACAGCTGGCAAACAAAAAGCTGAAGTGACATCAGCTAATTAAGGCGATACCTCAAGGTCCATTTTCATACATTTTGTTTCACCTTTAATTTAAATTTAATATGACGAAATTTTAAAGGCCGAAATATCCATGATTATTAATTATTTTTACGTTTTTCTTTCAACTGCGAGAACTAATCACTAACTAGACGTGAATTTAAATTCTTTACTTGCCAATACTTGTTTAGTTACCCAGATTAAAGGTGAAACAAAATGTATGAAAATGGACCTTGAGGTATCGCCTTAAATGAAGTTGTGGCGGTAAAAATTGCGCGTACACCGCCACCTAATCAACATCACCGGAACTGCAAGATAATCGATGCATTAACATAATTGTAGTGATAACGAACAGCAACCACGTTAGATGGCGTGAGACGATACTGACTTAGAATTTTCACGACGCGCAGCATATAATTATATTAGTCCATTGAAATGTTACATTTTTTAGGCCTTACCTTGCGTTTTTTAGAGGACGCAATTTTATTTTTTTAAGCGTAGTGGGGGTCAGTGTAAAGCTAAAACCAAGTTCGTGGGGTCGCCACCCTTGTCCCCACGGCCGCCATCTTGAAAATAGGGGTTGAAATGGTTTTTACGATGTATCTCTTAAACTATTTATCTGACAAAAAAAATATAAACATGTTTTGTTGCAAATTAAATTCTCTACAACTTCGGTCCAGTAACTTTTTTATCGTGAGAACTATAACTTCCATTTTAATCTTCTACAGTGGCGTCAACCTTTACTTCAACAAAAAGTTAACGAATAAAAATGGCTGCACTTGTTTCCTATGCTTATTTAGAAATTAGAAATGTATTATTCACATAATATAAACAGAACAATATAAATAAGTTGTAAATGGCCGTTACTATTGTATTAGGTGGCCTTGAGAAGACCGGAAGTCCTGAACTATTTGGACGGGATAGCAGTCCACTTCTACTTCGACCAGTTCATCACGGCCGACACCATCCCGTTGACTTTGAAACAGTATCCGCAACTATTCGCGCTTGCTACCGAAGCTTCCTTTGGTAAGTCTTTAAATTATTGTATTTTATGATTACTCATTTCTATGTATTTTGTGATTATTATGGCATTAGTTGGACATGTGCGGGTTGGACTTGCGCAACCAATCGCGCATCTAAGTATGTAAGTTCAAATTTAACTTTGCCGTTCGATTTCTAGATACGGTTATTGCACCAAAATAGGTTTGTAATAGTAAATTAGTAAATTAATCCCGAGTATTATATATAGATTTCAAATAGTTTCTGCTGCGGCTTCGCTTGTGTGAATGTTTTCCTGGATAAAAGTCCCGCTATACATTTTCCACCGCAATGTTTATTTCTGCCGCCAAGCATGATGTATGTCAGTCAAATAACGACAGCCTGTTAACGTTGCTAATATAGCCAAATCCTCAAACAGGTCGAGATAATATAAAATCAGTAAATATCAATCATCTAGACTGCTTCGGTGGCGTAGTTGTTATGCGTGCGCCGTGCGAGTACGACTACGGTGCTGCTGAGGTCCTGGGTTCGAATTCCGGGTCGGGCCAGTAATACTGGTGACTGGGATTTTCAATCTTAAAAATTATTCAGTCGCAGCTCGGAATCAGGAAGTTGGTGGTGTGATACCCCAGTGCCTCGGAAAGCACGTAAAGCTGCGGATTGTCGTCTCACCGGACTATGAAAGTAAAGGAACCGAGATTGCACCTGTGT
This sequence comes from Manduca sexta, assembly GCF_014839805.1. Taxonomy (NCBI): domain Eukaryota; kingdom Metazoa; phylum Arthropoda; class Insecta; order Lepidoptera; family Sphingidae; genus Manduca; species Manduca sexta. The sequence goes on from NW_023593185.1 coordinate 18,635, forward strand.
ATTGCGCACACACTTATGCACTATAATATCTCCTGTGGCTAATCTCCGTTGAGATAGGTTGTCGCGGCCAAAATACGGCTAGGAGGGAATCATAATCACATAGAGGCGAAAACCTCAGCTATAATTCATAAATAAAATGTATATTGTAGGAGCGATCGCAGATATAAAGGTGGATTGGGGATCATGGGAGCGAGCCGCTAGCTACGCGAAGGATATTATTGAGGTAAGTATAAATATTGTAAAAAATAAACTTACACTTTTGAATACAATACTTCAAAGATAATATAGAACACAGAGATTTTTTCAAAAAGTAAATATCGCAAAATGCTCTAATATGGGAGAATCAGGCAGTTTCTAATCAGGTTTATGTTTTAAATTATGTCATATGAAGTGGAAGGTTTTTTTTTTATTTATTTGTATGACGAGACGAGCTTGCTGTTCGCCTGATGGTAAGCGATACAACCACCTCTAAACAGAAGAAACACCATCCAACACCATGAATTACAAAGTATTTTTGGCATTCCACTGCGCTCGTCATTCTAAGACATGAGATGTTAAGTCTTATTATGTCCAATAGTTACACTGGCTACAATGTCCTTCAAACTGGAACATAACAGTGGCTATACATTGCTGCTTGGCGGCAGAAATAGACATTGTGGTGGTACCTACCCAGGTAGGTATTACCAGTGACGAGAAATGATTGCCCTTCCGTAGTCGACACAATTTTACCGGCCTCTTGGAACCAGATATACACAAGTTGATTCCAGAACGCGACACACTTACCTGGGCCAAATTAACAGATAATTTACGATTTCAGGACCTCAATGTAGACATGATCGGGTGGTTGGATTGGAACATGGTTTTAAACAGCCAAGGCGGTCCAGTTTTGAATCAAAATTATTGCGACGCCCCCATCATCGTGAAGCCTGAAGAAGGAGCTTTCTACAAGCAACCCATGTTCTACTCTATGGGTCATTTCGCCAAGTTCTTGTCCAGAGGATCCCGTAGAATAAAACTGGAGACTTCAGCCAAATGTGACAACGTTTATTCTGTTGCTGCCCTAACTCCAAATAACACTATTGTCGTTGTGTTCAACAATATGTGAGTACTAAATTTTAATTTCTTGCGAGTACTCGTTTTGTGTTTTTTAGTTCTTGTTATAAATTCAGTAGTCATTCGCATTCTGATAATATGTAATCTATACGAATATATAAAGCTGAAGAGTTTGTTTGTTGGTGTGTTTGAACGCGCGAATCTCAGGATTTACTGAACTGATTTTGATATTTTTTTCACTAATAGGAATCTACATTATTCCTGAGTGCCATAGGTTACTCTTGTCCCGGAAAATATTTCATGCGGTCGGAGCCGTAGGCAAAAGCTAGTTGTATAATAAACGGAGTAGTCTTTAGGTAAGAAATAGGTCTATTGTGTGCAAGTGTATATGGGTACCTGCCGGTAATGGTTGGTACCAATGCTCCTCCGTTAAATAGCAGTGAGGAAGCACCATTTCTTCCGCTTTGAACTTCACAGTTTATCTAATAATAATATCAGCCCTGTATTAAATACCGTCCCACTGCTAGGCATGGGCTTCCTCTACTACTGATAGGTCTTAGACAACTACGCTGGCCTAGTGCGGTTTTGGTAGACTTAAAATATCCTCAAATTTCTGATGGAATACTTTTAAAGTATGCAGGTTTGCACACGATGTTTTCTTTCACCGTTAAAGCAAGCGATAATTCACAAAGAATACACACATAGCTTTAGAGAATCTAGAGGTGCGTGCCATTGAATTTGAACCTGCGGACATGCGTCTCGGCAGTCATGTCTTCTCAGTTTCGTATGTTTTTAATATTATTCTTTATTTCACAGGGAAACTTTTGAAGTTGCAGTAACTTTGAATCTGAGAGGGAAATACGCTCAAATCAAATTGCCCCCGAGTTCCTTTGTGACAGCAGAGTTTAACAACGAATAAAATAAACTTACATTTTAATTTCAATAATGTAATATGGATACCTAAAATACATATTTAGTATTTTATGAAAATTATGTATATATTGTTAGTGGGTGCCTTAGTTGCGCCTCTGCATACCTTCGGGGATAAATGCGTGATGTTATGTATGTATGTTAATGTATTATTATGTGCAGATATTTCTTGTAATTAAAAATAAACAATAATTACACTTGCCTCTACAATAAAATACTACTCTAGTGTTATTTATGTTGGGTTTTGGCCTCATTATATATAAAACAAATATTTATGATATAAACATTTGCTTTATGTAAAGTTCGAGACTGCGGCGTCGTTGGGCCTTTTTATAGCCGTAACTTTACGTTATGGAATTTGTTATGTACGTGTGTATGTAAGGTTATTGTTATTATTAAAATTTATCATTATTTATGACTTTTAATTTGACTATCACTAAAAGTGCTAGTGTAGCTCAATCAGTAGCCTACACTTAGAACGGTATTGAAAAACAATTGCAATGTTGAGTAGGATCCTATTTAATAGCTTGTTTTTGGAAAAGTTGGCGCTGTATAATAAATAAAAGTCAACTGTCAAAATGTGACATATAAGTATTATTTCTTTTTTCAAATATTTTGATAATACATACTTATTATTTTATTTTATTTGCATTTCATATACAAAAATTGTACATAGGCGGACTTAATGCCGTATTCATTCTCTCAAGTCAACCTTAGGGTGGAGCAGAGATAATCATGGGCGGTGCATTAAAGAAATATGTTGCGGTAAACAAATACAACAGCTATACAATACTTGAACCTGTTCTATCTCTAACAATATGCTTATATAATAATTATTATGTAACTAATAAGAACCCCACGTTTTTTCGAAGATGAAGGCCTCCTCTAGAGTATTCAGTTTTAAAATATTTATAAAAATTAATATTATAGATATATATAATTATCAAGAAATAAGAAAATAAATGTAAAATAGAAACAATACTGTAAAATTAAAACTAAGATGTTATAAATATTGCACCGAAGGTGCGATATCTACTTGGACGCTCCTTAGTTGAAGATTACTCGAATAAGTACAGTTCGAGTCAGCTATTAGTCACAACAAAGCCGGGTATGGCTCTTTTAAAACAGTCGGCATTGGCACACGAAACGTGCTGCCGCGTTTTTAATCCTCATAATATAATTCAAACTATGAATTTAATTATTAATAATGTGAAATATGTGAATTAGAACAATGAAATACTCTTTGTTGATTTGCGTCTTTTTGGTGTCTTGCGCTGTGAACGCCGGTAAGCAAGGCCAAAGGTCAAATGATAGTGTGTAATGTAAACATTTTATTGTGGTTTTTTGTTATTGTTATCTTTATCCCCATGTTGAAATTTTAATATTAATATCAATACTTTAGCATTATAAATTCTTCGATAATAAGTACCATCTGCTTACAGTATTGAAATACAATTGTTTGCTACATGCACCTTCTATATTACCCTTAAGATTTAGGTACCTCGTTTTATCTCCTGGGTAATTAGGTTCTTACTATTATGTATTACAGGTATTTTCATACTTGCTGTGCCACAAAATCTGTCTGTGATAACTTCACCTAAAATCTGTTGTAAAAGTTTGCACACATATAGCATCGTAAGCCGCTAATAGTAATGTGTAAATTGATAAATTGAAACTGCTTTGTGTGGCCGTTGGATACTCTCGAGCAGACAGTTGATAACATCCATAAAGCATGGATATACTTACATTATTATTAATCAACATATCGTACCAACAGTGATGTAATTATACTGTAAAAGGCTGTGGCAAAGCAATCGATGACCTCCTAACATGATAAATCTGCACCTATTATATTTCCTGCAAGTCTTTTAGTGACAATACTTACAAATAGTAAATTAAAAAGCATGGTCTCTGAAGCCGGGGAAATTCTAGCTGTCATGACCTTATTGTTACGTAACGTCGTACCAATTTGACCATTTTATTGCAGACATACCTTGCGCAGCGCGCGTCGTCAAGAGTAATTTTATAGTGTGTGTATGCAACAGCACGTATTGTGACTCCATTACTGTCGACAAGCCGGATAGTGGCAATTACGTCACTTATACATCTTCGGAAGTAAGTATATTATATCAGCCCTGTATACCTATCATTGGAGAAAGGTAGAATTTTCTGACAAGGAACCCAACACAACTTATAGGTACTAATATGCATAAACGCGGTTTCCAAATCTTTCTAATGCTAATTAGATTCTACATATATTCTACATAAAGGTAGTCGGCGGGAATCGGTTTATATGAACCCTTCGCCACCAGGGCCGTAGCTAGGGGCACTGTGGGGCAATGCCCTACCTTAAAATATGAATGCCCTACCTTAATAATCAACTAAATTGTACATTACTACTCAATGAAAATAAATGGAGCAGCGGGTTTTATTTTACTATTTGGAAGTTGGTCCCATAGTAAGAGTTATTCGTATTGATCGGTGAAATAACCCTCTTTCGAGATTTAAGGGAATTTTGTTACAATCTGTATATTACCTTAACAATTACGTAAGTATTAAGCTTTTTAAATTTAATTTTTCTTACTCACGTTCACAAGTCAAGACCAACAAAACCAAAAATCGATTGAGCAGATCAGATCTTGTAACATTTTTATTTCCGCCCTGCTTGTAATAACAGCTGCCCTACCTTAAATTCAAGTCTAGCTACGGCCCTGTTCGCCACTGATACCTATACTGCCCTCTGCTGAGCACGGGCCTTCTCTACTACTAAGAGTTTTAGGTTAGTTCACCGCGCTGGCCTAGTCCTGATGCAAACATAATACCTTCGAAGTGTTATGGAAAATCTGCAGTAATGTAGATGGCCTCACGACGTTTTCCTACACTGGAAAAGCGAAAAATAAATAATAATAATACACACGTAACTTCTAAAAGTTAGATATGTGTGTCGTGGGTTTTGAATCTGGGGACCTTCGTCTCCACTATTCTGTAGAGCTAGTACAATTATAGTTCGCTTATGAGTGACATGCGACAATACAGAAGATACTAGTGATGCAAGCGAGGAAATATTTAATATTTTTTATTTCCAGGGAGGCTTACGCTTCGAGAAATCACAGGGCACTCTGGATAATTACAATCATTCATGTAAGTATGGTTTTAGATAATACGTTAATAAAACAAACACAGTGTCCCCTATTCACCAACAGACAGTAAAAGTATAACTATGAATTTGTGAGTTTACAATAGTATTCTATAAGAAATGTGTCGGGCGTTTTGAAACGAAACAGCTATCGAAACAAAATGGTAATAATATAGGTAATCATTATAACGAATCAAACGTTTAAGTGAAAAATTTCGAATAATATAATCAATAGAGTCAATGACATGTATTAGTTAAAAATGCTATATTTCGCAAAAATGGTGGTTAAAAAATGGTCCTTAGAAAGTTTACTTGTAGTTATATAAGTTTAGATCCTTATTGGCCCATCTCAACAATATCTAATTGCGAAGGAAGTGATGCTTAGATGTCAGAATAACGAATTTTAATGGATTGTCATTTGTTGACGTTGACATGACATTTGTTTCAGCAACATGCTGCTCAGTGACTCTGGATATAGATGTGAACACTAAGTACCAGACGATAGAAGGCTTCGGCGGCGCCGTCACCGACTCGGCTGCTATGAACTGGAAGAGTTTATCCGAAACGACGCAGCAATTTCTCATTGAGTAATATATTCGTGTTTTTATAGCGTAGCCAAATACGTTAGTTTGTTAATTGACGCAAAACCCAAGTGTTTTATATACAAAAATGAATGAAGAATCGAGCAAGCTCTTTACTTGAAGGTAAGCGATGGTTCCTTGAAAGTAACACGAGCCGAACTTTGAATTATAAAACACTGAGTTGCACTGCACTCAGCTCAAAACTGAACTTGTCACTCTGAGAATTTAGTTATATTTGATTTAAAATTTAGTTGAAGCAACTGTTGGTTAATGCAACAGCATATTTCATTACTTATAGAACCTTGTTAGGTTCTATAGGAATAAAAAAGCAAGACCTGTGTTAAAATAAATATATGGTTGAAAGGTTAGAAATCGCAGTACCAAAGTAACATGACAAATGAGTAATTCAATATTAGACTAAGTTTACGAAGAGGTTCTATCAACCGCTTTCGGTATCTCGTTGCCGCCATTTTTTAAAACATCTGCAGAATAAGTTGACAGAGTATGTCAAACTTTATTATTACTAATTTACAGTTCATATTTCGGCGCGAGTGGTATAGAGTACAACATGATTCGTGTTCCCATCGGAGGCACTGATTTCTCCACTCATCCTTATGCTTACAACGAAATTCCTGAGAATGATGCGAAGTTAAGTAATTTTTCGCTGACCTTCGAGGATTATGAGTTTAAGGTAATATCTTGTGAACAATGCTTTTATTGTACAGATGAGTAGATATACATACATATTACATATAATGATAAAATAGTAATGGCAATTTTTCCTGTAATACCTATACGTGATTTGTTGCACAAACCGACGTAATTTTGTCGGCTGCCGAGGGGAAATTATCTCTCGTCAGTCAACATTCTATTGGGCCCCATTCCACTTACCATCAGGTTTCACTTACCATAGGTTTTCTTAAATAAAAAAATGATCAATACTATAGTATAAGCATTATTACTCTGAATTACGCGAATTCAAATCTTGAAGTTTTCGATTAAACGCATACTCGATTACAATAAAAATCGTAATTTTATTTAAATCAAGCAATGCATCTTTCTAGATACCGCTTATCAAGAAAGCGTTCGAAGCTTCAAGAGTCCCATCCATCTGATAGCGACGACGTGGTCACCTCCGCCGTGGATGAAGACGAACCGCGCGTACACCGGCGTCAGTCATCTGAAGACAGAGTTCTACCAGACTTACGCTGACTACCATTACAAGTAAAAATTATCGACAGCATAATCTTAGTAATAATTTCACACACTACACATTTATCCCCGAAGGTATGCAGAGAGCGCAACCAGGGCACCCATTTCGCCAAGTGTGTTCCGGCCCATGATGAGACAGGGGTGAGCTTATCGCCATATCAGGCACAAATAAATAATTTCCAGTTATAATATTGTGTGATTCATGACCTTTTACTTCATAGATTGA
>NW_023593186.1:0-25772 GCF_014839805.1 Manduca sexta
TAAGTAGGAAATCTTTCTTGTGTAATTTTTAGGCAGGTACATCCATAAGCCATAGTCAGCTAGATCATTAAACATCACTTAACATATTTTATGACAATACGCTGACAGTTAGACCGTACCACACAAATCAGATTATGATTCTAATTAAATTCCAATTGGCCAATGTTCCGAACTTGGCATTGTTTACCTCCAAATGACATTGTATGCAAATACTCAACGTCATTGTTTCGGTATATTTATTTTCATGAGACAAGGAATTTTCAAGAAAATATTTCTTTTGTTTCCTTTTTAATAATAAAAGCCGAGGATATGACGAGTCGAAGATTGTTTGATGTCGCAAAGAAGATTGGTAAAAAATTTACTCTCAACATTAAAATATATATTTTTGGTTTGATGTAAATACTTTTTAAGTGTCAATTTTTAAATCTTTTTTTTGTAAATAGCCAAAACATTAAGACGTAAGCTCTAACCAAAATTACGAATTTAGTAATTTTGTCTATTGTAAGTTCGATATTCACAGCAATTATTATTAAGTTATTCATGTTATTTAAAAGTAAATACGTTTTTAAAAAATATTTATAACCTTGATTAAAATAAAAGACATGAGCAAAGTCCGTTTTCCATAAAATTCTTATTTTGAAATTGAAATTAAGTTCAATAGCAGTAATGAATTTCTGAAAACAGAGTACGTCATGTTATATTGAAAAAACATTTTTATTTAAAATAAGAATGGAGGATTTACAGTGCAGTTTTAATTTCTCTCACGTTGCGTTTTCAAAACCCTTTACCGCGTATTTACAAAAGCACTTTTACGTGAAAATATTAAACACGCTGTAATGAGAAACTTGTATATTTGTTACGTTTTATAAAGAAGAGGGATTTTCATTATGTCTCTTTGAGACGCCATATTTCCTGTCCAGATCATTGTTATATCTAGTGTAATCACGGTTTCAGACGTATAAAACATTTACTCACACCTTTTATGGGCGGTAGAGGATGCAAAAAAGTATTTGACTATTTTTGATTTTGTGCATTTTTTAATATGTAGACTTCACACACCTTCGAAATTCCTATAGAGAACTTCTCGGATGTGCAGATTTCCTCACCATGGTTTCCTTCACTGTTAAAGCGAACGATAAATTCACAAAGAATACACATATGATTTTTTAGAAAAGTCAGTGGTGTGTGCCCTTGTGATTTGTACCTGCGGACATTCGTCTTGGCAGACCGTTCCACACACAACTAGGCTATCGCGCGCTACCAACCGTCTACCAACCCGCACTAGGCCAGCGTGGTGGACTAAGGCCTAATCCCTCTCAGTAGTTAGAGGCCCGTGCTCAGCAGTGGGCAAGTATATAATACAGGGCTGATATTATTATAAATTATATAAGGGCACGGCAAAGTGGACCTTATGGTAAATGGAGTGAGTTCAGTTCAGTTCGGCCTTTGGGGGAGGCGAACCGGGCAATCGCGCTTACAGGGGCCTCGTGGCGCCTTAGAGGACCTTTTTTTAGACTCTTTTTGTAGACTTCACACACCTTCGAAATTCCTATAGAGAACTTCTCAGATGTGCAGGTTTCCTCACAATGTTTTCCTTCACCGTTAAAGCGAACGATAAATTCACAAAGAATACACACATGATTTTTTAGAAAAGTCAGAGGTGTGTGCCCTTGGGATTTGAACGGACATTCGTCTTGGCAGTCCGTTCCACACCCAACTAGGCTATCGCCGCTTTTTTATAATATATATATAATTTATATTATAACAAAAATATATACCTGACTTACGTTTTGCAATTTCAACAGCAGTCAAAGCAGATTTGTGCGAGAGCTACTAGCGTATTACGTTGCTCCGAGGCTTGAGTTTTAAACTTTATAAATGCTCCAAAGTGGTTTTCCAGCTTGGCTGCCCCCGTTCAATGGCTTAATATTGCCGACTAACTACGGAAACTCATTTTTTGTCGATTGATAAAGAAATTGAACTAATTGTTAGATAAGTATTTTATTTTCCAAATATAGTAACTCATAGTAAAGGATACAATCAAAGAGGGCCAATTATAAGTTTCCACTACTAAATTATACAATCCAAAAATAGGAAATACTGTGGTCTGCTAACTAGTAAATGTAAGTAAGATTATAAATATTTCTGCTTACTAGTAAATAGAAGTAAATAAAAGATTATAATTATTTCCTGAAAAAGAAACTTGCAAGTAGCTGCTTAAATTTTTTCTAAGGTTCTTAGGAAGAAGGTATGTTAGGTTCTTAGCTGCATAGAACTTAAAATTATTATCATAGTATTTAATACAGTCAGCCATGAAAGTAGTTGAACAAATTAAAAGATTTCAAAACGCTTTTACACATTACTTTAATTAAAATATTCGGTTTTATTTATCTTAAATAAAGTAAACCTTGTAAAAAATATTTTAATGAAGAAAAAACTATTGTTAATAGGCAGACAAAAGGTTAAACTTTTAGAAACCATTGAAGTTTATTCTACCGATAGACACGAACGTCCATATAAACTATTTGTTCAAAATCTGGAGTTAGAACTAAAGTTCGCTGCAGCGCTAGAACATCAATCGTCGTCTAACCAAACTTTTTGAACATTCTAAAGCGCTTTAAATATAGTATAAGTAAAATGGCAACCAATACTAGATTGCAGTACACTTCAGTTGAACACAGTGGGTGTTCGAAACGCCAAATTTAGTACGTAGTACACATATGTATATCGATGTGAAAAACTATTTAAAATTTTACATTTTTTCAGTTACTTTTGTGCTGTATGTTATAACTAAGCATAGACACACAAGAACACTTAATTATTGTTTTAAGGTGACGAGCACAATACTATAAGTCGAAAAGATTTCTCCACCCGTCCTTTATAATATAAAATCTATATCATCTGTTTTAAACACTGTTTTTTATATCACGTATACTACGACATTTTGTTTCTTTTTTACAATTGTCGCAAATTCGAGTAGCTGTAGTACCGCCCGCCAGATTACCACATACGGCCCCATGACAGGGCCCTTATTCTGTATGATAGTGTAAGCGCGTAACGCGGCCGTGTCATGTTAACTTCGAGAAATGTGCGTGGAATGGTATTCTGTAAGCCAAATCTCTATAGTCCTAAACATGACGCGTTGTGTTGCGTGCTTGTTACGCACCTGTCAAAATAACGTGTGAGATAGAGAATAAGGGCCCAGAAATGATTTTCGCAGAGGGAATTTTATACATCCTCTCTCGTTTATTTACGTAAGTAATGTTTGTGATGTCGGAATCCACGTTCCTACCGTATGCACTGTGTACTTTGGAATTCATCTTGTGAGTCTAATCCGGGCTTCAATTGTCACACAAATATATTTGAATATGAGGATTTATTGAGGCGTTAGGTTTTTCGTGGAACATTTTTTGGGAATCGGAATAATGTTATAAATGTAAAAGTTTGAGTAAATGTTTGTTAGAAGTAAATGCTAAATCAGCTGAAGAGATTTAAATGAAATTTGGCACACGAATTAACTATGTCCCGGATTGATACGAGACACAATCAACATCACGCATTTATCTTCAAAGAGGTATACAGAGGCGCAACCAGAGCACAAACTTTTCGCCAAGTGTGTTCCGTCCCATCGTGCTATAGGGGGCGAGCCTATCGCCATATCGGGCACAAATTCCAGACTCCGCGCTGATACTGAGCAGAAAATCCCAAATATCACTTTGCCCGACCCGGGATTCGAACCTAGGACCTCAGAGCGCCGTCGTACCGCGCATGCAGTATAACTACGCCACCGTGGCAGTCAATAATTATAGGATGAATACGAGGCTACTTATTCCATTAATTTGCTCCAATGTGAAATAATGGTTATAAAATCAGATTTTTAAATAGAAGAGGTGAGCATCGTAGAGGTTGGCTCTATGATTCACTATCGTATTTTAGAGACCTTTGTAGCGGGACAGAGATTTCACGCGAGCGAAGCCGTGAGCAACCCCTAGGGGGATATATTTTGTATCCAGGTGAATAGAAATTGTATCTACACATGGAGAAATACAGTGATTATATTGGCTCGTTCTAGAGTTATCGATGTACAATAGTATTAAAAAAATACTGTGGATATTAGGTTTTTGTAAACGCTTTCTTGATATCTTCGTATCTTCATAAATTCATCTAAGTTAAAAAATCTATAAGTGACCAATATATAAAATCCCAAATTTAATGAAGAAATTCTGGGGATGTGAGGTCACACGTAGATGGTTGTATGGGGTCACCGCATACGTAAGTGTCAGTATAAAAATGAAACGGGGTAACTGGATTGTGCTTGTCAAATGTTGCCAACTTTGACAAATATTTGCGTTAGAGATTCCACGATAGACCCAGAAAAGGTGTATTTTTTAAATTTCACATCTTTTGTGATATTTGTGTTATTAATTTAAATATTTAAAAGGTGGAGGTAACCGCATATTGGCTTTTAATGATTTTCTTTGTTTATTATAGATTGCAACTTTGATAGAAAATTAACATTGGCTTATAACCTACGTATAAACACACACACGCACACGCACGTGGTAGCAGAGGCGCAACTAGTACATCAATTTCCCGTCGTGTGTATTTCGTCTCATGATGTGATAGGGAGCGAGCCCATTGTCATATCGGACACAAATTCAAAAACGAAAAACGCAATATCACTTAGCGAGACTTGGGGATCAAATCCGATACCTCAAGTACTGCAGTCGTGCTATAATATGTTTACGCCACTAAGACAGTTAATAATAAATATATTTTCAATTAAAAATTACGGTGTTCAATCTTTAAATTCTATTGAAGAATGCACTTAAGGCGATACCTCAAGGTCCATTTTCATACATTTTGTTTCGGCTTTAATCTGGGTAACTAAACAAGTATTGGCAAGTAAAGAATTTAAATTCACGTCTAGTTAGTGATTAGTTCTCGCAGTTGAAAGAAAAACGTTTAAAATTTCGTCATATTAAATTTTAAAGGCCGAAATATCCATGATTATTAATTATTTTTACGTTTTTCTTTCAACTGCGAGAACTAATCACTAACTAGACGTGAATTTAAATTCTTTACTTGCCAATACTTGTTTAGTTACCCAGATTAAAGCCGAAACAAAATGTATGAAAATGGACCTTGAGGTATCGCCTTAAAAAAAAAACCCTACCTAAACTTGGCAGCGGCGTGGCAGCCATTTTGTAGTTTCCCGGCGACCGCCATCTTGATTAACATTACCGCGGAGCCAATTTTAAAATTCTAAGCAGTTTTCGATACAATTTAAAGGTGTGTGCCAATTACGTTCCCTTCACCGCTTTGTATATATTTTCGTATATTAAATTGTCTTTTCCATTTTCTACACAAATATTAGCGTAATTATATTCCAAAGAGATTGAAAAAGCTTTTGCACCTGAGTCTTACGATTATAATAATGTAGAATTGGGAATCAACCTTAACCCATTCTTTATGTATATGCCAATGAGATTATGTTGAGTCAGAAAAAAAATTGCATTGTATGAGAAGTTTTCATAAGCTAAATTACTGATTTTATTCATATTTGCTAATGGCGTAATAAAATAGCTAGGATTTAGAACGGTAATTTGTTGCTTTTAATATCCATGAACAACCCGTAACTATTATGCTAGCGGATATAAAATATGTCCTACCATCAGCAAATGGACATGATGGACTGGTTTCTATAACGGAGAAGAAACATCTCTCAAAAATGTCAACACATGCAACTCTACCTACCCTTAGATATAAAGGCGTGAACACAGCCGTATATAGTTTATAAACAGCTATAATGTTATATTAACTAATGTTTGTTTCGGTTAGTTTACAACTACCTTAACAATTCAGATATAACAACCGTGCAAGCGCTGATATAACAACGCCCGGGGCAATATGGTACGAACTTGCACGTCCCGCAGTCAACGTGTTTGTCCGTCACGTATTTGTGTCCTTGTCCACGGTGGAATGTTTGCCGGACTGAAGATCTGGTTTGAGATGCTAATAAAGTCAGATTGGTTTTGGGTAGTGGTATCGATAAAAGAATGTAAAATAGAGGTCGTAGTGGGTGTTTTTTGGGAAACGTAGGGATTTGTGAATAAGATTATGTTATTAGGAATGGGTTAAGTGTAAAAAAAAAAAAAAAATAATAAAATACTTTATTTATCACGTAGGCGAACAAAGCTGTACTTATGATACGTCAAAACAAAGAATAAGAATAATTATTATTTCTAAATAACTATTAAAATCACTTATATAACTATGGAGATTTTAAATTAGGGATAAAGTTTATACAAAAGACTAGGTACAAACCGAAGTAACCAGCTCGGGCTGGCAAGTAGGGGAAATAGAAGGGTAACGCGTCGCGATCCTCACCGGCGAGGACATGAGCCCTAACCTAGCTAACCTACCAGCCATTCACTAGCTACCTAAGTGATGACTACCCGAAGAAGAAAGGCAGAAAGAAACTCCGGGCTTTCTTTTTTGTTATCAATTGTTCAGTACTTCTTTTGTATTTTTTTCCAAGTCTTTCTTGTACATAGTCACAATAGTTATATAAGCTAATGCACGCACATCACCGTTAACATGGGATAAGATGAAATCCAATCGACTAAACCTGGAGCGGCATAAAATAAAATTAGCGATAGCAAATAAAAGAGAACATAGATTCATACTTAAATAACGGCGTACAGCGTGCATTCGCCTACATTTACAATCATAGTTTTCAATCATGAGAAAAGAAAAAAAAATAGTGATATTGAACAGGCAAACACAACATGATCGGGTGGTCGTCTTTCAAAAATTACATTTCATTAAGATATGATAGAACAATCAATATCAAATTAGAACTATAGAAATGTCATTATTATAAAAAAAAAGCATGTGAGACATGTAACAAAGACATTTTAGGCAGTTAATTAATTACTAATGTGTGCTAACATGGTGGGTCATTGTGTGCAGGACAAACTTTCCAAACCGTCTTAACATTAAGGTAATCAGATACAGTATAGTATCCTTTACACATTAATTCACGATTAACATAACACTTGAATTTTTGTTCGGTCAAATTGGTAATTTCGAAGGGAAGTTTATTATAGAACTTAATGCTATTAACTAAGAAAGATTTATTGGTTTTACAGAGCCTATGATTAGGGACAACCAATTTATTTTTATTTCTGGTATTTAGACTATGCAAGTCACTGTTTTTAATAAAAGTACTAAGGTTTTTACGTACGTACATTATATTCTGAAAAATATATTCGGCCGGCAAAGTCAGTATATTCACCTCCTTAAACATTTGCCTAAGGGAATCATGAGAGCGAAGGTTGTAAATAGCTCTAATCGCTCGTTTCTGCAAGATAAAATGGTCTGCAGATCTGCAGCAGAGCCCCACAGAAGAATAAAATAGGACATAATGCTGTGGAAGTATGCAAAATACACTAGCCTTGCCGTAGCCACGTCAGTTAATTGTCTAATCTTCCTAATAGCAAACACGGCAGAGCTCAGTTTACTAGAAATTTTTTGAATATGGGGGCCCCATTGCAATTTACTATCGATTGAAACCCCGAGGAAGACCGTTGAGGGAACTAATTCTAATTTATCCCCATCTAAATCAATATTTAGTTCCTTTTTTTATTCAGTAACGAAAATCTGACACATTTCGTTTTTGCGGCATTTAAAAGTAAATTATTAGAAGAGAACCAGTCAGAAATCAAACTAAGTACTTTATGTGGCTCACCGAGATTCTCATCCCTTCTATTTAACTTAAAAATAATCGAAGTGTCGTCAGCGAACAATACTACATCTGCCATATTATCAACCATGTAAGGCAGGTCATTTATGTAAACTAAGAATAGGAATGGACCCAATATGGAACCCTGGGGAACCCCAATTCTAACTGCGGACCCGGCAGAGGAGACGTTGTCGATAAATACTTTTTATTTCGACCTGATAAATATGAAGATATTAGTTTAAGTCCAATTCCTCTAATACCATAATAATGAAGCTTTAAAATGAGGGTTTTGTGATCGACGCAATCGAATGCCTTGGAAAGATCACAAAAGACCCCCAGTGCATCCTGGGATCCCTCCCAAGCATCTAACACAGCTTTGACTAAAGCACGTCCAGCATCTTGCGTGGATCTGCCTTTTGTAAAGCCGAATTGTCTATTATGTAAGATCCCATTTTTATTAAAAACACCAGCATTTGGTTAAGCATTAGTTTTTCAAATACCTTACTTAAGGCTGGTAAAATAGAAATAGGTCTGAAATTAGAGGGGGTGTTAGAACAACCTGCTTTAAAAATTGGTACTACTTTACTAACCTTCATAAGATCAGGAAATATGCCGTCTCTGACGCAGCAGTTAAAGATTTCCGCAAGAATTGGGGCAATGTTGTCTATTACTGACTGCAACACTTTAACAGATAAACCCCATAGGTCTTCAGTGCTTTTATGTTTAAGCTCTTAAATACTTTTTTATATCAGAGTGCGTGACAAACTCAAATTCGAAATTTGGAATCGACAGATCAACATTTTGTTTTAAGAACGACTCAGATGCCCCTGGTGAGGATGGCAGACATTTTGTCGTTTCAAAAGGTATGTTAGTAAAAAAATGTTCAAAGTAATTAGCTATTCTATATTTATCTGAAACTAGCTCGTCATTAATGTTCAATAAAATCTTGTCATTAGTTTTATTTTTGCCAGTTTCAGTGTTTGTATAGTTGCTGTGTAGGTCAGCGATGATGTACATACATACATAACATCACGCATTTTATCCCCGAAGGGGTATGCAGAGGCGCAACTAGGGCACCCACTTTTCGCCAAGTATGTTCCGTCCCATGATGTGATAGGGGGCGAGCCTATCGCCATATCGGGCACAAATTCCAGACTCCGGGCTGATACTGAGCAGAAAAACTCAAATATCACTTTGCACGACCCGGGATTCGAACCCAGGACCTCAGAGCGCTATTGTACCGGACGTGCAATACAACTACGCCATCGAGGCAGTCAATGATGTAACGTAGATTAAAGCGGAATTAGTGGAGGAGTAAATTAACTAATTTATTTAATCAATGCATTGAGTGCATTGAGTGCATCGATACATATATTATGTACTACGTACTAGATTTGGCGTTCCGAACATTCACTGTGTTCAACTGAATTGAATTGCAATCCATTCAAACTGATGCTTGTGGTTGAGTACGGAGTGGCGCTCATGACATAAGAACTCGAGTCTAAACCTGGATTTGAAAAAAAAATATTAGTCAAAATATGTACAATTATTTGTTGTTCAAGTGAATAAATAGGTTATAACAGTAACGTTTTAGTTGCCATTTTAGTTCAGATTTTGAACAAATAGTTTATATGGACGTTCGTGTCTATAGAATATACGTCAATGATTGAGTGTAACTATCAAGTTATTCATTGTTGACAGTAGCGGTTTCAACCGAGGCGAGCCCCTGGGCGTAGCAGAAATAACTCCCCAATTTTATCGGTTTCCTATGTAAGATACTAAAAAAACCGCGCAAGGCCCCGAACGGTCACCCGGTACACTTATTGCTAATCAGCATAGAAGTCTAATCCGAAATATTGACAACTATAAGCTATAATGCAACAAGTTGGCAACGTATGCGCGCTGCCTAAATAACTAAACGTTATTAATATTCATAGACGATGAAGATTGAAGAAACTGTGTCGCCGCTCCATAAACCCGCCAGATCGCATTATCGTCTCTCGCTATACAACATTAGCGTAGAACGTTCACACTGGCGACTACGGAAGCGTTAATATGCTATAAAATTATAGTTTATGCTTGAACAGCACCTTTATTTATTGGTCATGTATTTTTTATTCTTAAACCCATTCTACATTATTTTATTAAGAGACGAACAATGTCTACACATATATATACGCGTTCTCCTTCTACATTCTTCTTTGTAATTGAGGTCTTGGGAATAATTCGATTAATATTAAGTCTTTCCAGCAAGATTAGCTCAGAATTAGATCTCTCGGATAGAAGAACCGTTCTGAAGCATGCTTAGTAAATTACTACGTAAATATAAAAATATATTTGTATAAACTCTTATGCAAAAGCTTTTTGTTAACAATATAAATCATTTAAATAGCTAAACATTGTATTTTATTCTGTAATTTTTATTAAATAAATATTGGAACGGAATTAGGGTAGGTACTTAGAAGAAGGTATATTATGCATTTATTCCCAAAGTGGTACAGGTGAACCCCTAAGGTCCATATGAACCACTCATTGTGAGTAGATCGAACCGCCAATAATAATAATAATAATAATATCAGCCCTGTATTATATACTTGCCCACTGCTGAGCACGGGCCTCCTCTACTACTGAGAGGGATTAGGCCTTAGTCCACCACGCTGGCCTAGTGCGGATTGGTAGACTTCACACACCTTCGAAATTCCTATAGGTAACTTCTCAGATGTGCAGGTTTCCTCACGATGTTTTCTTTCACCGTTAAAGCGAACGATAAATTCACAAAGAATACACACATGATTTTTTAGAAAAGTCAGAGGTGTGTGCCCTTGGGATTTGAACCTGCGGACATTCGTCTTGGCAGTCCGTTCCACACCCAACTAGGCTATCGCCGCCAATAACTAAAACATTTTAAAATGTTGTATAATTGTAAAACATAGGTAAATATTGTAACTTTGACTTTTCGGACGACCAACACCTGACTTCCCCCCTAAACCATGAAGGCTGCAAAGTCTTCGAAATATTAGGAGAAAATTATAATACAAAAAACCGTGATACAATCCCTTAAATAATTATTACAATGTTTAAAATACGCGTAAACAATGAAATAATTAAGTAGTCATAAAATCTTAATCAATGGGTACGCCACCTTATTCAAGAAAGTTAGCCAACTTTGTTAACAGCAATCACCGAACAATATTAGATTAGTTCTTCAACTACCGAAATATCTAAGCGAGTTTTATGTTCAAGTGTTATGAGCGAAGTTTAATCTGATAAGGTAAGATGACTCCGATGTTTTACAATACTTTTGTTCGCGTCTTTGCCCGCGGTTTTACCTTTTCCGTACCACAATATGTTTAGCGCTCCGATAATATTTAATATATGTATTGTAATTTACTAACACTATGGGTGTAGGTATATTGTATCAAATAAATGTATTATTATTATATTATAAATTAGCTTCTTATTGGTTCCTTAATCATGAAACTGCTTCGGTGGCGTAGTTGTAAGTGTACACGGTACAAGTACGACTGCCGCGCTGAGGTCCTGGGTTCGAATCCCGGGTCGGGCCAAAAATAATTGTGACTGGGTTTTTCCATCTTAAAAATTACTCAGTCGCAGCTCAGAGTCAGAAAGTTGGCGGTGTGATACCCCCGTGCCTCGGAAAGCACGTAAAGCCGTTGGTCCTGCGCCTGATTTCTCTCCGGTCATGTCGGATTGCCGTCTCACCGGACTATGAGAGTGAAGGAACAGAGAGTCACCTTGTGTACTGCGCACACACTTGTGAACTATAATATCTCCTGCGTACCTGGCTGATCTCCGTTGAGATTGGCCGCCGTCGCCGAAATTCGGTTAGGACGGATTCAATCATGAAAATTCCTTAATTAATGGTCGGATCAGTCGTTCTAGAAGAAATTTCAATCTTATAATAGGTATTAGCTGTTGCTTCACCAGTGTGGAAGATTATCAGGGTAAAAATTTTGCTATGTATTTCGGCTTTAAAAAGTAGCCCTTGTTTTTTTTTATGTGCATGGCAAAGGGACCCGACTGCATCTGATAGTAAGTAGTACACAATTATGTCGGCCTGTTAGAACCGGATATACTCAGGTTGACCCGGAACGCGACAAACGTGCGTGGGCCACTATGGCTGGTTTTAACACTTTATAAATATACGTTGTTCGCTATCCGCGCGGATACACAATATATCTTACCAGTAGCAGTCGTATGACCTGCCCAAGGTCTCAAACTATATCCATACCAAATTTTATCGAATTCCGTTAAATAGTTATTGAGTTTATCACGTTCCAACAGACAGACTCGGCGGGCGACTTTGTTTCATAATAAGGATATAAGCATTAGAATTGCAGTATAAGCTATTGCATAAAAATAAGTTATAGTATATTGGGTATATATGTATATCCAATTTTCATTTTTTACTACTTTAAGAATAGAATTTAAAATTTAACAAAGGTGGCCGCCAAATATATAAGCTGCTCTGTTGTCAGCCTGTCCTTGAATATCGGGGCATATGACCAATAAAAATGGACGAAAATTTCCTTTATTATCGTCCTTGGTGTGTTGAAGTAGATAGTAATAAGCTTTTTTATATATTAGTTATATATCTTAATTTTCGAAAGTACGAAGCACGTTTATGATACGATCAAACAAGTTATAATTTATAGCGGCTTTAACAGCAATCCAAAAATGTTTTGTATAAAAAGTCTGCCTTCTAACCATTTTTTAGGAATAAAGATTTGTAATTCTACGAACTGATTCGATCGTTACTCTAAACCATTGATTCTCAAAGTGGTTCAGGTGGCCCTCCAGGAGTCCATGAGAGACTTGACAGGGATTAACGTTGGCGTGACCAAAAAATGGTGGTTCACAGTTCATAAGCGTGGGTCCGTTTGATAGTAAAGTACTAAAATATTGGCTTGACCTCATTTATCAACTGTAGGCAAATAATACTGATAGAGGTCGTGATAGGCACGATGACCCCAAACATAGCCCCCCGTGATGGCTGGGCGGTAGCTGACAGTTGTAATGCACTTTCTTTGTGAAACCTAAAAAATAAGTCCACTGGAACTAGCAAAATTAGGAAAGGCGTCTATGAGAAAAAAAAGTTTGGGAATCTCTGCTTTAAACGTTTTATGTACAAAATATGTATCATATTAAATACAGCTGTTTGAATAAAATTGCTTCAATTTTTTCATTTTTATATTGTCATGAGTCAGGTAAGTAATAATATTATTTTGAGGATCGATCATGAATAATAAATTGATATTAGGTTTTTCTGCTCAGTATCGGTTGAGTCTTGAATTTAAGCCGGATACAGCAACAGGCTCGCCCCCTATCACATCATAGGACGGAACACACATGGCGAAAAGGATTGCCAATATGATTTTTCGAAAAAGTTGTACCTTATTAGAGAAATATCCTTCCTTTGGTTCAGCAATTTTACCTTTGTTCCAGGCTGTTTTTGTATGACAAATTTTTAAACACGAAATTAGTTTCACAATTCTATCCGAAAAAATAAATATTCCTTTCTCAAGCTACTAAACAAAAAATCTTTTGACAGTCAAGTATTCGTGCCCATCTATCATGTCCCTTACGTTTCTCTCCATCAGTATTTATCGCTCGCACAGTTCATGTTTGATCTGCTGTCATGAAGCGGCCAGACACATTTGACCCCTCAGATTTACACCATTGTACGACAAAGAAATTCCCCGAAATCCTTTAAATGTATGTGCCAATACTATTGTTCATTCGTGATTTGTAAAAATGGAATTAATTTTGATGTAATTAAATTGTATTTTTGCGTTTTGACCGATCACAAGTTTTCTCAGAAGCATTCACGAAAACTGCGAAATAGCCACACGTGTTTAACGAACCGCGTTGTACGTACGTGAGGGCATTACGAAACGTTATAGTGTATTTATCAGGCTTGTATCAGAAATGTAAACAAGTCTTATTCTTTTATATAATGGCTGCCACCATTTATTTCTCGGTAATTTTGCCAATGTCGAGTAGTAATAGCAGATACAAAACAAAAAGAGACTATAAGTCACTTGTCTTCGGTGAGGTTCTAATAATGTGGATTAAAAGCAATTGAATTATTTTGCAGGAGATAAAAAAATAAGTGTACGAAGTTAAGTAAAAGGGGGATGTTTAGGTATATGAAACGATTGCGGAACTTAATTATTTTACACAAATAAAAAAAATACAACCACACCACCCTTAAACGTAGGTATTGATCGTAAAATGTGTAAGAAAATGCATTTATCAATGATTTACGATATAGTTAGCAAAATGTGTGGTTGTGCTACACCTCTGCCTATACCTGAAAAGGGTAAAAGGCGTGATGATATGTATGTAAATAATGAATTACCCACTGTTACAATTTTCACGATGTAAAGTTAATGAAGTGTATTCATATTGTGATATTGTAATAAGTATCTACTTAGATATAGTATATCCATGGAGGTACTTAAATAATAATTCTATGAATTTAAGTCATATGGTTGTGAAATATTTGTTTATATTTTTGGAAAAATGTTGTTGATTTCACTTTACTATTTGTTATGCTGTTTGTTTCTCAGTTGTTTAAACGACACATCTGTTAGGAGTCATATTACGTGAAAATAGCAATATAGTACAAATTAGAAAGAAATATAATAAGAATAAGTTATAGCAAACTTAACTAGGAACGTTGGGGAAGGAAGGAATTTTAATAAATCATTTTATAATCGTTTCGGTGAATATTTTAATCTATGAATATTTTAGTCATAGATTAAAATATTCACCGAAAATTTCGATTCGAAAATTCATACAAAGGTCGGAAAAAAACAGGAACCAAAACGATTTTATCCCGCGGTATTTGGACATTGTTAAGAGTTGAAAGTGTGTAGGTAATTTTGCACGTTCTCTGAATTTTATATATTATATTATAATACTAATAATTTGCTCATTACTTTTAATATCATTAAGTGCTCACATAATGTTTTTTTAATGTAATTTAAATTTAATGTAGTTTTTACTTTTATTCGTAAAATTTGTCATTTTTTTTAGGTTAGGTTAGAAAACCCTACAATTTAAATTAAACTATTTTAGAATTCTATCGCGGTTTTTTGTATTTTATTTTTATCCCGACGTTTCGAAGACTTTGCAGCCTTCATGGTCACAGGGGGGGGGGGGGGCTACAATAATTAAGTGTGTATAATGGTGTAAACCAGTTTATATATATATTACTTTTGGGTTGCTACAGTAGTTCGATTTTTGGGCTTCAAGGCTGGCAAGTTGGCTAGGTTATGGCCTATTTATCCTCACCATTGAGGACCGCGATCCTTATTATTTTATTAAAATGAAGATATATATCTTCTACCTTCCAGTCCGAGCTGGCTTTTTTAGTTTCATTATTATTTGTGTTTTTTTCGCTTCGGGCACTAAATGTTTCTAAATGTTCGTAGGTATAAGTAAAAGTAATTCTTAATTATAATAACCATTATCATGTAGTTTGATCTGACATAAATGTAACAATATTGGTTTATGTGACTAATACATTATTTTATTAATACATTACATTATTTTGCTTTTTTATTATTCATTTGGATTAATCAGCAATTGTAATTAATAATTAACCCTAATTGGTATAAGGGTTAAACCGTAGACAGGTTAACCAAATGAAAAGGTTATTAAAGAATCGGTTAACTTAATAATATATCGCTAGAAATATCTTGTACAAAAGCGTGTAAAGGCACAAACATTACACGTGTAGAGCAATATACCTCACCGGAATTCTCCTCTCTACAGATTTATTATAAGTATAGATTACAGTGCTAACTATAATATATATATATATATATATATATATATATATATATATATATATATATATATATATATATATATATATATATATATATATATATATATATATATATATATATATATATATAATATAATAAAAGTGTTAACTAGCAAGTCCAAAACTGAACGCAAAAGGCTCGTCGAAACAGGAATAAATCCTATTATGAACTTTGTCCGCGGTTCATCCGATGTAAAGGGCTGCTAGTAATTCGAGCCGAAATCTGTAGTATATAAGCAGCTTCAAATTATTTGAAAACGTTAATATTCGCATACATTCGAAATCTTGTAATGTAATAAGTAAGAGTATATTGACATAGCGACCTACCCTTCTATTATCGGTTTCATGATTTATTTATTTGCACTTTAGACAGATTAAGTAAAGGCGTACTTATTGCCAAAGACATTTTCTACCACTCAACACGGGTTGGTAAAGAACAAAAATATGATAAATAAAACCACGAATTCTCTAAATTACAATTTTATTAACAATAATTCTAACATCCATGTGCCAAGAAAATATCAAGTAGCAACGATATCCTCAAACCATTTTTAACTATTTAGCAATATATCCTAAAATATCGAATTCAACAATACTTATTTAAAAACAAAGCCACGAAGCCACAGTAATGAAACAAATTAGAGAAAACAAATTACAATTTCAGTGTATTAACATAATTGCGGCTCGCAAGTTATTTTTCTTTGATGAATTTAATTAAGACTGGTGTCGTGAGAAGACGTTTCGAAAATGGCTACATTTCAATAATTGTTTGAATACCTGAGTGTTATTATTAATAATATAATAATAACACTCAGATATTCAAACAATTATACACTTATCTTTACTTATTATTAATAAGTGTTATTATTAATAATAAGTAAAGATAAGTGTATAATTGTAAAATGTAGGTAGATATTGTGACTGACTTTTCGGACGACTAATATAAAGGCTGCAGTCTGAAACTTCGAGAGACAATTTTAATATGCTAAACGCGATAAAGTCGGAAAAAATTGTTTTATTTCTCTAAACTTCGCGGAAACATAGAACATCAATTATAATTTACCTGTGTTAGACTAGACTAAAATAGCAGTATACATTCAATAAAATACACACACGACTATTATCTTCTAAGGGGTAGGTAGAAGCAAAACTGATGCCACCGCTTATCGCCTATGCTTTTTTAAGTAAGTAGGGGGTAGGTAACTGGAGCGGGGTCCAACAGAATGGCGACTGATGGGAGACGATTATCCCTCGGTAGTCGACACAATTATGTCGGTCTGTTGGAATCGGATATACGCAAGCTGATCCCGGACCGCGACACTTTGTGTGGGCCACTATAGTGGGTTTTAACACCTTGTGTACGGTGCTTGCTATCCGGGCGGATATAATATTATCCTGCCACCAGCAAAAGGTATTAACTGTTAAACAAATTTGAAAAAAAATACGCTATTGCGTCACTCCTGTACTGTAGTTATAATAGGACTTAATGCGTGAAAGCCATCGATTTTAATCGCTCATTTCAAAGTTTTTTTCACTTGACAGCCAGATATAAATCCTATTGTATAAAGTTTAAAGATGCTATTTAAAGAACTTATAATCCTGACAAGTTGTCTTACTGTTTTCAACACCTGCCCCCGGTAATGCCCGAAGTCGGGCGCGATACTTGCTTGTTTAATTAGCGCAAGTTTGTTGCTAACTGTACCTGAAACTTGTCTCCGGTTCATTGTTTTTGATATTAGGGAAGCGGAAATGTAGAGTGGAAATGTTTAATTGGTAAACATCGTTTTAGAAAATTCACGAATTCTATGTTTGAAATTCAAAATATAATTTTGCCGTCTTTTGTGGATTGATATAGTCACGCTTTTCTTCTTGAAGGATAGGCAGATTTATTCCCATAGGGGTAGGCAGAGGTGGTGCACCGATTTACCGTCGTGTGTATTTTGTCCCATGATGTGATAGCGGGTGAGCCTATATCGGGAACTAATTCCAGACTCCGGGCTGATACTCAGTAGAAAAACCCTAATATCACTCTGCCTGACCCGGGATCGAACTCAAAACTTCAACACAGCTGTCGTACCGTAACTATACCGCCGAGGCGATTTTTTATTTGTTACTTCATTTTATACTTCGTATGTTGCTCCATCCGTGTGAATATTCTTTATATGCAAAAAAGGCCCACGGTGTACTTAACTGAATTAAAACGTTCTATTTACTCGATGTTATTTTATGCGGCATTATGATTTTTATGTTTACTTGAACGTTTGACATCGAAGTAAAACTAGTATAATTGTAAAATGTAGGTAGATACTGTAATTTTGGCTTTTCGGACGATCACATATCAGTCCGCTGCGTGACCATGATGGCTGCTAAGTCTTCGACACATTGGGAGGAAATTGTAAGAAATAATAACCACGTTAAATCGGCACATTTGTTTTATTTAAATGTCTCACATTCGCGTAAACATAAAAAAACACTATGTATCACTTGCCCCAGAGTTTTGTCACTCATCATTCAATGTAAGAAGTACCTATAGTTTTCAATATATTAATTAGTGTTAAATTTTACAGCGACATCTTGCGGTACAGGCTCGAATTACTTTTCTAAAACCAAAGCAACTCCAACATTCCTCAAGCAAAGGTTAATTGATTAATTAAAATGTTTGACAAATATTGAACAACGTAGAAAATTGTTATCGAAGCGTTAAATGCCACGAGCCTTTTAATGACAGCTGGGAAGACAAATTTTTGTTCAGCAGTTTGTAATTTTATTAACCGACTATAACAATAATATCAGCCCTGTATTATATACTGTTCCACTGCTTGGCACGGGCCCGTTCTACTCCTTAGTCCACCACGCTGGCCTTGTGCGGATTGGTAGATTTCACTCATCCCCAAAATTCCTAGAGAGAACTTTTCAGGTATGCAGGTTTCCTCGCGATATTTCCCTTCACCGGTAAAGCAAGCTATCATTCACAATAAAATTGTATCTCAACTAATATTTAGTTAAGATTCCGTAAGATTTTTATTTTGTTAAAAAATATTAAATTATACGTGCAAAACCCATAACGATAGGTAGTTAAGGTTTATTTTAAAACAAACTTCCACATCTGGTTGAACCATTTTTGCTGCAGGAGAAATATATTCCAAGCTAAAAGGCTTATAATATGTAAAGAAACATTTAAAATGTAAGAACACAAAAATGCTTTGGTTTTTGCTCTCATTGTAAGTAACAAAACATGTTGAACAAACATAATATGCTGGAAAGTAACTGTAGTATTCTGTATAATATCCGGCTGTGGGCCATGCTCGAAAGCTTCTTTCTTATTGGAATTCGATCATTAAACGAAGTCCGTCATAAAAATATACGATAATCCCCATTCCTAAGGACAGTGGCGTCTGAAGGGAGTTGAAGGGAGATAAAATAAAATTGATTTAGACCGCCATTAGCATTTTTTTGCAAGTAATCTTTACATTTTTTTATACTTACCATAGTGATATGATATTAGTAATTAGGTTATTTATTTATAATAGCTATTTTATTGTTTTAATATTCCTAGTCCTTATTTTATTTTTTATGTACTGTTTTTATTTTGGGGTGAATTAATTTGAATTTTACTTGTGTATCTCTTGAAAGTATTTTTTAAATTTTAATATATTTTGTAATTGTAAAATAATAATTTAAGGTAGCATTAATTTAAATAAATAAGGGCGAATATTTGACAAATTAAATTATACATATTACACTTGTTTTTAAAAAAAAACAATAGTAGAGTTTTGTCTGACAATCATGCTTTGCACACAGGCGAGAAAAATTGCATAATCTTAAAAAAAATATTTTATGCAATAAACTTTATAAAATAATCACTATTTTGAATTCATAATCTAATGTCAAATAATTCACTAGGAGGCACCAGTACCCCCGTTACCAAACTAAATACAACCCTGGAAAAAGTTGTCGGTAATAAAAACGTTTTGCAATATAAATGAGAAGTCGGTTCTACTAACTCCATACGATAATGTGTTCGGGAAATCGATTTGATACAGTTAATTTATTGTTGATACGGGGTGGGTGACCTGACGTTTCGCTTCGCGGTTTTTGAAGGCGATCAGTGGACTACAAGATAGCGAATCTGTGGACTAACGGAGTTGGTTTATGTAACAGCTTTTGCTTGGGCAACGCTCGCGTGGAAACGTTTTCCCAGAATAAATATTTTCGTGGATAAACAGTAGCTTATAGCATTTACGAGTAATGTAGCTTTTTTATTGCTTTGAATGACGAGACGAGCATGCCGTTCCCCTGATGGTAAGCGATAAGACCGCTCATAAACAGCAGAAA
This sequence comes from Manduca sexta, assembly GCF_014839805.1. Lineage (NCBI taxonomy): Eukaryota > Metazoa > Arthropoda > Insecta > Lepidoptera > Sphingidae > Manduca > Manduca sexta. The sequence goes on from NW_023593186.1 coordinate 19,941, forward strand.
CACCATCCCACACCTTAAATTACAAAGCACTGCTTGTCATTCCAATGCAATGCTTCCTATGAAAAAAATAAATTAAAATCGATTTATGAATTCCTGAGATTAGCGCGATCAAAATTTTTAGGGTTATATATTAGTATAGATAGATTGGTAGAGCAGTAGTAAGTTTGCATCGAAGGGGTATCCTCAGTTGTGTTGCGTTAACGGTACGATATCGTTCTAAGGTCCTAGGTTCAAATCCCGAGTCGTGACGTGATATTGGGTTTTATTCATTCAGTATCAAGCTTGAATCTCGAATATCTGCTACTGCAGTAGTCTCACCCCCTATCATATCATAGGTGTCCTGGTTATACCTCTGTCTACTCCTTTGGGGGAAAGGACGTGATGTTCGTTTTGGCTTAGAAATATATTTTTGTGGAATGTGAAATTCTAATTATACTTAGGAGTAAAAACTGTTAGATGAACATCCCGAATTTGAAATTAAGTACCTACATTGTAATTACGATCCGGCACAGTTGTAATAGTGTTTGTCCTTGGCAATTATTTTATTTAAACATAATTTTCTTGAAATAATATTATTATACTTCGTCCAACAGTTTATTTTACTTTGGACATAAACGCCTATTAAGTTCCATTATTACTTACAAGTACTCACAGCCAAAAAATGAATACTTCATGGACGCTGTTTTTTCAGTATCGACTAGCTGTTAGGTCCGATTTTTATTGAGCCTACAGATTGTCACGAAGATTCTTTATTCCTTTTCTTAAAAAATGTGACATCGTAAATGAAATATTTTCATTTGATATATGTACATAATATTAATATGATTGATTGATGGTGCCAAGTAATTGAATGCTTGTACATGGTTATAAAGCAATGACAAATGTTGAGCAAAAATAACATAATCTATCGATGTGTTAAATTGATCAAAACTTCATCATAAATTATATCGATTGGTACAAGAAATCGAATCGATAACTCATTAGCACGTCACTAATTAATGAATACTCGAGCTGTCAAAAGTAAAAGCCTATTCTAGCGTATTTTGAGACCTATTACGAATCACGTTCATATTTTTAGAAAGCAAAAATTATGCTTCGCAAGTCAATCTTTGTTATGGCTCTGGTAGTAAAGTTGATAAGCACGCCTAAGGGTCCTTATCAGGGTCGGAAATAAAAGCCCTCAACGAAGTGTAACTGATAATAAGACCTTCGTATTCATTGTAATATCATTTTGAATGTATTTCCATTTATTTTGGTAACTGAGAAAATATTCTTATGGAATGAAAAAATAAATGATTATATTTGGCAAATTGTATTATTACAAATAAACCTAAAAATGAGGGTCCAGATGATAGATTGCTTTATTAGCGCGCGCAAAATATGTTTCTTATGTCTTAATAAGAAATGTGTATTATGTACCCAATCCCTAAGCGAATGATTTATTTGTACTAGATACAACAGATATTAGATGATCTTAATATCTTGTTAAAAATAGGTTAACCGCCATTTTCAATAATTGATTCCATTCGCTTTTTTCGATATACTTCAAAAATGGACCAATCAGAACAAAGAGTTTTTTGACATGCTTACAAATGAGTTAATTCGATTGGTTCATTCTCGGAATCGGGTTGAAGATTGACATTGGAATCGATTATTAATATCGAATCGATCTCTAAATAATAGACACACAACGGTGTGTTGTTAAGTCGCATCGCTTATACTAGCTAATGCTGTTTCAGATTCACCTAAAAAGTTGAATATGGTATGGTATACGCTTACGTAGTTCCAACAATAGATCGAAACCGCAATTTTCCATTTGCCATTCTGTCCATCGATTCGCGGTCTTCAATGCTTGTTTTGTTTCTATCCCTAGTTATGACGCAAGTGATAATAATGAGTATAGTTATGTTTTATTTTTGGATTGTTAGAAATATCTGACTTTTGGTTTGGAGAAGCATTACAGTTATATTCTTTTTTTTAAATTCGAAGGAGTATTGATGCTATAATTGAACGTATATAGTATTGTAACACAGTAGTGCAGTGTAGCCAGTGTAACTAGTGGTCATAATAAGACTTAACATCTCGTGTCTCAGGATGGCGAGCGCAGTGGAATACCAAACAATACTTTGTAATTAAAGGTGTCGGATGGTATTTCTACTATTTATGGGCGGTCGTACCGCTTGTCTTGTCACTTTCAATTGAACTACTACAAAGAAAGCGTATCATACTTAAACCGCTGCGTGTCATTATGAACTCACGCATAAATAAATTATAATCACATATCTGTTTTACTCACACTAATCTGCTAAATACCTACAACAGTTTTTAATAACGTGCAAGTGTATTTGATCTTATACTTTAGGAAAAAGTAAAAGACATTCAAGTTGCCTCGTTTATATATTTTCTAAGAACTGTACTTAGTATTGCTCCGAACTTAGTACCTCAATATCGTCGCTTTTTAACAATAAAAAGATTAAAAACTTCTCCAATGATATCCTAAGTCACAGCATGACGGATTTGGAGACTGAGTTTTGTTTATCAAACCGCGCCGACTCAGTTCTTGACTCAGACAACAAGCGCTTAAATCATAGCTCAAGTATTGCTAATTAATAGGTCAATATCTTAAATATTTACTTAAGATCCGACTTAAATGTTTTTTACAACGTTCCTAACATTTATCCCCAACAGTCTTTATCACTCGCAACGTTCAATGTTTGATCTGCTGTCATGAAGCGACCAGAAACACTTGACCCCTCAGATTTACACCATTGTGCGACAATGAAATTCCGCAAAATCTAGCTCGTAAATGTAAGTGCAAATACTCTTTTGTTGTAACTGGTTCTTTGTTCATTCGTGATTTGTGATGTCGGAATTGAATTAATTGTGGTATTGCTGTGTACTTTTAATTATTAGCATGGGTATCTTGTACTTATATTAAGCTGGATAATCGTTGCTTTGCCTGATTAAAATTTACAGGACAAAAGTGCATAGAGTTCAGGGATAGCGTAGCTTCTTATTAGTGAAAGAATTTTCTGTTTTAGAGGAGTAATCTGGATTATTACGAGTTCAAACAAAAATATTAATGAATATAAATTAAAAAAAAATAATAATTCGCGGTAGTCTTGTATATAAGAGTGCATAGATATAAGTATAAAATTTGTATATGCCTGTTTCCAGAAAGTAATGAAGTTGTGTTGTAATCAGTGTAGTAACTGGATGTTGAGGGAATAAGACCTAGGGCCAAATTAATAAATAAAACTCACCTTTGAGTAGGATTTCAAGAAAACATTTACAGTCTCTTATAAACAATTCGCAATGCTATGCTTAGTTAAAACACAAATTTACTCGATCAGCTGTAAGTCAAAACCTTGCCTTATAATAAGGTTTAAACTAGGAAGCCGGTAATGACAGCTCTTACTTCTTAAATCAGTTCTTAAGCACCTCTTAATGCTGAAGCAAGTTTATAAGTAAGACTGATAATGTACCTATTGAACTATTTAATAAACTAAGATTATACTGTAATTTAAGAGCTTATTCTCAGCTGAGTCGGTGCTGTTAAAAAAATAAAATTCAGCCGTCAAAACCCGCCTTATGATGTGACTAATAATTTTGCGATCTTAAGATATCGCAATTCAGAACGAAATTCAGTTATTACACATAGGGCAAAGCGTGCCTATTACCATTATATGTATATGGGCGGGTGGCATTTACCATCAGACAAACGGTTAACCGTAAAATGATAGAGTCTTAACCCTATCATTTTATTGTATAGAAGAATATATATGAAAAAAGTAACTTATTTCTTGCAGAATCTCTGATATAACACGCATTTACCCTATATTTATGTGCGATGTCCAGGGGTCTTGCTGGCTGGTTTATGACGTCACCTCGCATGAATGATCAGTACACGAGTGAAGCCACAGATTGACCTATTTTTTACGATCTGAATTGATTACACTACGTCCGGACAATCGTTGATATTTGACGTCAAACATTGGACAAAAATTGAATTCTGTCTGCAAATATTTATTTGGCTACTTTATGATTTATCTATATTGATTTACGATTGATTTTACCTTAAACTGATCTTTATTGGGAGATCTAAACCTTGTGACATTTTAAAGATATTAAAAAAAACGTATCGGTCTCTACATATTATATTTAAAAGTAATTGTGTCAATTATGACATAAATATGTTAGTTTCTTATACATATTATTATAAGTCATTTCTTGGTTGGGTACTTCATTACTGAAGTTGTTTTCCTTGAAAGGCCTTCTTAGCTTTATGTATTATACCTTTCCATTATGTTCAGTTTTCGGCTTCTTTTAGGCAGTGGTAAGGGATAATCTTGTGAGGGCAATCATTTGGTCCAACCAGCTACATAGATAGCTTGTGTATAGCTACAATAAAGAATAAGTTAATTACAATTATATAACCTTACTTTTTTATGGTACGCATCCTTAAAAACCAGAGATCAATTTAAAATAGTTAATTGTCATTGTCACTAAGCGGCTTAAGTCTATGAGGAAAATGCTAATAAGAAAATATTTTAATGTGAAAAATATTTTTTAATAGCATTGTAGGAAACTGTAAAGATTTATACAAAATTGTCTTGGAGTTAACAATTGGTTAAACAAAACAAATTATTCAATTGACAGTAGATTGTTACTCGACTTGTTGTTCATCAGTCATTTATACCTAATGGTAGGAAATTACAACACAGAAATATAACCCTTCATCGGGAGTACGCGTTACCCGTGACTAAGCCCGCGTAAGTAACATTTCCTACTAGAGAATGAACTATAATGTATGTATGTGATGTAGGTATGCATATTATGAACTTTTCGGACAAAAATTGATGGATTAATATAGGACATATAGGTATGCTAAACATCGAAATGCGTTTAGCTGTTTCTGCGATTTCTTCTAACATTCAAATTCACATATTAAATAATATGAGCCCTGTATTTTATGCTGTCCCACTATTGGGCACGGGCCTCCTCTACTACTGAGAGCGATTAAGCCTTACCCCACCACGCTGACCTAGTGTGATTTGGTAGACTTCACACACCCTCAAAATTCCTATAGAAAACTTCTCAGGTTTGCAGGTTTCCACACGATGTTTTCCTTCACCGTTAAAGCGAGCGATAATTCACAAAGAATACGCACATAATTTTAGAAAAGTCAGAGGTGTGTGCCCTTGGGATTTGAACCTGCGGACATACGTCTCGGCAGTTCGTTGCACACGCTACTGGGCTACCACACCCACAAACACAATATCACGCATTTATCCACGAAGGGGTATGCAGAGGTGCAATTAAGGCACCCAGTTTCGCCAAGTGTGTTCCATCCCACGATGTTGACTGCGCTATCGCAGCACAAATTCACATTCGTAATAATATTAGTAAACACTGACTTGCACGTATATAGCCAATAATTAGACAAGTCAGTATTACTTGCAGCAGTGGCGAGGAGTGACATTTTTCAAAAGGTAAGCCGATGTAAAAAAAAGCCATAGTAATGATATCGGGGCCAATTTAATCGAAATCAAAAACTAAGACAAACATAAATAAACCTAAAAGCCGGGAAGCCGGTAGGAATTGGGTTGTATGAACGCTTCGCTACTGACTTGCAGCCAAGCCGTCACGTGCCGCGAGCAACTCTTTTAATATGCAAAGTCTTTTAATAAGCTCACGACGAATCGTTCTGCCTGTCGATATTAATAATATTATTTGTATTCATATTTTGCTATAACTTTTTATTAGGTTGACAAACTACTAAACTAGTTCGCAACATTATTACTAATGATTGTAACAGCGTCTTCGCGGAAC
>NW_023593187.1:0-25771 GCF_014839805.1 Manduca sexta
CCACGTTGTCTGCTCTCGGCGCTCTGTGTGTCGTCAGTGTCGCGAGCGTCAGCCGGCGCGGGTCGCTCGCTCGCGGCGCTCTGTACAAAGACACCAGAGCTGTAATTAAACTCGTTTTATACAAGACGCATTTTCCGGTACAATAAACGCCGCGCCGGGACGCGCGCTAATTTCACTTAATGCGGTACTCGGGGATACACCTCGCATAGAGCGCGCGCCGCAGATGTACCACCGACTTATACATATCTGTAGGGGAAGCTCTCACAATAATAAGGCTTAGTGTATGCTGAGTATACGATATTAGGTGAAAAATAATGCCGATGTTATAATAAATTTGTTTTTATTATTGAATTTTCGCGCATTTCTACGGCGCGTAAGTGACTCTGTATATTATATTACTAGCTTCCGCTCGCAGCTTCGCCCGCGTGGATTTCGGACTTCAAAAATGGAGCCGGTCGCGAACGTTCAAGAATGTTCATTTTACGAAGCTACTCGCTAGGTGATTCGCTAGCCTCTAGGTGCCAAGCCGCCCGCCTGTGCGTTCGCGACCTTATATATATATAAAAATAATCCTTATAGCATGATTCAGTATTCACGCATGATGGCTTATTATTAGCGTATTTCATGTATAACTTTGGTGTTTCTATACCGATTTCTATAATTCTTTTTATGGAATATTTAATAATGTTAACTTTTTAATTAGGGATGACTAAGAGTGTTATAAACGTAAGAGTAGACAAATATAATGAGAAAGCTTCGAACTGCTAAGCTATCGGGAGTTACACGTGTTATTGTGAGTCAACCATAAAAGATAGACATATGCTGTCGTGGGATATTTTTACATAATTTTAAGAAGAACATTTCCGTCATACATGACTTCTGTGTAGCTTTAACCATTAAGCTTGCACACGCGACGGAAGCTTAAAAATGGAGTAACTTCTCCCGTTTTCCCAACATTTCCCTTCACTGCTCTGCTCCTATTAATTGTAGCGTGATAAAAGTATACTATAACCAGCACAGGAGTATGACAAATAATTGTACCAAGTTTCGTTAAAATCCGTCGAGTAGTTTTTGTTTCTATAACGGTTATACAGACAGACAGACAGACAGACAGACCAAAATTTAACTAATTGCATTTTGGCATCAGTATCGATCCCTAATCACCCCTGATAGTTATTTTGGAAATATATTTCATGTACAGAATTGACCTCTCTACAGATTTATTATAAGTATAAAGTATAAAGATTACAGAAATGCACTGAACTGTTCATTAATATATCAACGCTCTGCATATATTATATTATTACAGAAATGCACTGAACTGTTCATTAATATATCTACGCTCTGCATAATATTTAATATAGTTAAACTTACAGTTTTAAATGTTTGTTCCTAGTTTTTATTACGGTGACTTACTTCTTTACATACTTTGACCTTGAGTGTTCAATATGTTATGATTGATTAATTTTCAATAACGAAACACAAAACAATTCCTCGAAGTAGTGGCGGATGATCAGGGCACAGCATATACTCTTGAACTCGAAATATTTTATAAGAAATTCTACAATACAAAAATAGAAATCTGTTATATTTATAAAAATAATTCGCATGTAATTGTACGCCCAGCGCCGTGTCGCGGCGCGGCGGCCTGTCTGCGCGACGAGTGTTCTCGGCGGGCGGTTGCGACTCACGTATTTTTTGCTATCATTTCATCCATTAGTAAACAAAACGAAAGCTGCTCGTTCGTCCCCCGCAGCCCCAGCCTCGCCCCCGCTCCCACGCCTTACATTTCCACACAACAGGTAAAAGTTTTCAGCCAGATTGAATGCGCCACTCTGCTATGCGCGACTGACGGACGGACAAACATTACTGATGAAGACCTCCGACAGTACGCCACAGTACTGACACCATGTACCTGACAAAGATACCCGTATTACAAAATAAGGGATGCCATCGTCAACGATCTGGTCCAATGCAGCGTTTACAATTTACTTAATAATTTTATAAACAGAAAACACCTACAGTTCAGTGACATAAGTGGTGTGTGTTGAGAGGTACCTGTAAATGTTTTAATATCTGGGAGTTTGGTACAAATATTAACTGCATAAAACTTAAGTGAGTTAATTTTTAATGAAACCTACATCTCTCATGAGTTACTCGTGTTATAAATCAACCGTTTAGAGTACAACTCTACTGATGGCGGAATAATAGATATAATCACAGAGTATTTTAAATCATTTTGTTCAATTAATTTAAAAAAGCGATGATTTAACAAAAATACTTTTATGTACAAAATGATGGCTCTATTACCGGTAAAGTTTACAGTTTATTGCTCTGCCGTCTGTTAACAAAGGGTGAAGTGATGTAACGTGATACCGCACGAGGAACCCGTACCTTGTACTCATATCCAAAGTCTACGGCGGCTATTGCAACTGAAAGGTATTATATAGCATCTTTGTTACTAAACACGTCGTGAATAATTAGTACTCGCTATGAGAGTCGGTTTTGATAAATTTCGCTTTATCTCTCTAACGCAAATGTGCAAGTACTACTATATTCTGCTATTGTCTGGTTCCGAATATTTAGCTAGTTTAATTACAATATACGGGATATTACGAAACTTAACATTGGGTTACGAGCGTGCTGTGGCTTCAGAAGTATCATTAAGTGGTGTTGTTTGATTTGGATTGGTGTTCTTATTGTTATGGAGAGACGACAGCTTAAGCGAACTAATTGTTATTTCATTGTTTAGTTAGATAAACAGAAAACAGGGACAGTTGCCTCACCGCACGCTCATACCGGGCAGCGGCGCAGAGGTCGAAGTGCCAACACGAAGCTGACTTCGTGGCTAATGCGAGTACTTCGCTACGAATGGAGATTTTTGTGTAGCGCCTCTATAGAATTACTAAGAAGGGAACACCTGCAACGCCCTCCGCCCCTTCGATTCGGTAACTAGCCAAGCATGGCCTACCAGCCTGACGGTAACAACTTGCAATGACAAAGCAATGAATCCTATTTTAAATTCAGTATACTTATCATACCTTCGAAATTCTAAGGAAGACCTCTCGGGAGGATAGGTATGTCATGATTAATTAGCATCTATAATCCAGCTATAATTTCTAATATATGCACTTATCTTCAAACGATTTATAGAGAGTGCCTTCATCGAACCCGACACCACACTCGGCCTGACTTCCGCTGAGCTATCGCCGCTTAATACAATTGTTGATATTTTGTCTTATAATGGCCCGAGCGGAGGCTCCTCGGTAAGTGCTCTTCGAGTGGTTACCTAATGTGGCGCGCAATATAAGAAAGCTTGACACGAGACACCCGCCGCCGCCACCGCGCGACACGACACGTGCACTCTACTGCGCACCGCCTCACATAATATACGAGTACATTATTGAAAAAGTAAACTTCAGGAAATAAAAACAGAATAAAATATTTAAAGTAAAATATCCAAGGAAGTTGGGAAAGGAGTCTCATATTTACTTTTATATGTTTCAGAGATCCGCTTAAACAATACTTGACACTCATTTAATATTTTAACGGTGATGGGAAAGTCGAGGTGACTTGTATATGAAGTTTCGGATCCCACTTTAAGGCGTCTATTGCTAAACAGTGATCAAGATGGGGTAACTTTTCTATAAATGTCCACGTATGTCTGCCTACTATAACCATCTTTGTTCTAAAGTAAATAACATCGACATTTACGGTAACCCTCTATTCTCATTCAAAAAAATATTATCTGATAATGTTGAAGACCTATAGTATTCTGATAACGGTAATTTGTATCTTAATTTTTTAATATAATTCATTTATTTAGTTGTTTAATTGATTATGTAGAGTTTTATTGAGTTCGTTTTTGTTATTCTAATTTTATTGTTTTACAGAGTATGTTGTGGTTGCCTGTAATCGAAATTGCAATAGTGCATTGTGTTTTCTAATTATTCTTTAATTATAATTGTAACATTGTAAATTTTGTTGGCAATCCATAAAAATAAAAATAAAAAAAAATAACTTAAACCTGGTAATGCATGAATGAGTACATCTCTTTCTGTCACTTTATTTATTTTATACGGCAAAGTGACCCCAAACACCTGATGGTAAGTGGAGTGTGGACCAATTGTATGTCGACTGACCACAGATGATTACGCCGCCAGTCGACACAATTATGCCGGCCTGTTGGAACCGGATATCCAAGTCATAAACTAATACAGTATCAATACATTATATATTAAGCAACTATTTTAACATGGATTTTATGGCTTTAGTTATTATTCTTAGATTTTAACCAATGTATTCAAATTGACATTCTGAAGACTATTTCGATATATTAAAAAAACATGTAGTATGCATTATTTTAACCACTTGTATATAGAAACTCATAAAAGATTGTATTAGTTCGAGATGAATAAGAATGATTTTTCGCAACTTTTATATTGGTCTACTATTTATTGGTATTATTGTTCTGAACCCAAATATATAGAAATATTATTGTCACTACTGAGACAGCTCATCGTACATGAGTTGGCCAGCTACTATATTGCTAACTAATAATTTTTGGGTAGTCCAATATTTAACAATTTGTTGTAATTATAGAAAGAAGAAGTGCTATAAAATGTCATATTCGATAGTTGTCTCTAATTTTACCTATTATCAGGTTTGACCATGTATAACAAAATAAGGCCTAAGCCAGTGCGGCGAACAAAAGCCTAGCCCTCTCATTACAAAGCAGGCCCGTGCCCAGCCCCGAGATAATTCAACACAGGGCTGATATTATTGTAATTTCCTGTACACAATACCTAATTACTGTTTGTGAAGCGACAATAGCTATCCAACTACAAAAATAGCCGTATCAGTTACAATGGAACGCAATTAAGGGAACATTACAACTGTTCATCTGGCTCCCCCGCCCACCCCCCGCCCGTACCCCCGGCACCCCGCCGCACACCCCGCCTCGCGCTCGTCCGCTCAGAGCACTCCGATTAAAACTTTTCATTACCCTTAAAATTCGCTAAATTCAGCTGAAATTGGTCAGCGATTAATACTTCAGGTAAAACTTATAATAATATGTCTCCCAGTGTTTAATGATCATGCCGTGCCGAACGTAGATAACGAAATTACTGAATTTGAGTTAATAATATACACTGCATAATGATTCGACAATTATTTGCTGGTGGTAGGAGGAATCATCTCTCGTCAGTCGACATTCTCTTGGACCCCACTCCACTTTCCATCAGGTGCAGTGGAATTAATATGCCCGTGCCCGTATACAAAAATTATTACTCGTAATTTGTACGAGCAGCTGTCAACTGATATTGGGAGGCAACACGATGGAATGTACAAGGGAGTGCGCCAGTGAACAAAGGTATGCCGCGCAACATCGGACACCTAGTCTCACCAACCCAAGCCAAAGTGAAACCGCACTCGGTCACCGACCAAAACTGATATTATAGTAAACGTCAAGGTGCAAAAACAACGCATTGAAGGCATCATGTATGAAGAGCGTGTTTTGAAGCGGACATAATATAACCGCGGCGATGTCATTTCATTAAGCGGCGTGTCTGTCTGTATGTCTGTGTGTACGGCGCCATGAGCCGTGGTGTGCGTAGCTCACACAGCGCGCCGCACTTGTTGATTACTTTCCTTTGTGTCGTCGAGAAATGAAGTTTGGGCCGGCATTGTTGCGCGATTACATCCACGGCAGTGTTGTGACGGACGACGCGACGACGCGGCGGGACGACCTGCCCACACAAAAGACTATTGATTCCGCCCTCCGCTGATTATAAGCGCTGCAATGCTGAGCTCCTAGGAGCAAATTGTTACCGCTCCATGCAGATGGAAAATCTTGAACAATTACTTTACAAATCGTTCAAACATCGAAAATAAGACTTAAAAGTAATAAAAGAAGTAGTTCCTTACAAAATGAATTGCAAAAATATTCTGATAACGGGTCCGCTAAAAAAATAAGATCTAACTAGGTGTCAAGATGTTTAAAACATCTTATCATGCACAACATTATACAATTGATGAAAAAAAAATCTAGCATTCAGGTACAGGTGCGGTGGCATAGCTGTCGATGAACTCATTGTGAACCGAGAGACCGCGCGTTCGACCACTACACCTTAAATCATATTATTTCTAGTTTAAGTCTTAAGGTTACCTTCAGTATATGTTACAAAGATATTAAACAGAATAGTTGGTTATAGTTTAATACTCACAACAAGACTTGCAACTTTGTGTAGCGTCAGAATAGGGTGACTGTTGGGTTTATATTATCTATTTTTGAGTTTCAAATACGATTCAGAAGTACTATGTATTTATAACTAGACTTCATAGTTCAAGGTAAGTTAACAGACAACTGAGCTATATTTATAATAGACACTTATTTATTTTGTAAATTTCGATTGCTCATAATATCTTTCAATGAAATTATACATAAAATGTGTGAGGTTAAATATTTAAAACGAATATAAAAATACAAAACAACGTCTTACAATTGTATAGACTGGTGACTATCGGGTTGTAATTATCAAACAGTAAAACCGATAAAAATATTTATGTCCATAGCACAGACAAGGACGATATTGTTATACACACTTCGTAGAAGTAATTAATAGTAATAGTATCTTTCATTGGATGAATTCTTCTTCTGTTACATTAGTTCAATAAGTCATTTATTTGATGTTCATATTTTGTAATTATCAATCGCCATAACTACTGGCAAAACCAAACGAGTCAGAAGTAAGTTACTTACCTTTAAGATAAGGTATTGTGACTCTAATGAGGATCTGTGGGGCCTCCAGCAGTCACACAGGCACGGCTTTATTGCTTCAGATAAACGTACATCTCCGTACATACAGCCGGCAAATATGCTAGTAGCGCCCCCGCCATAATTAAATAATGTTTATTTGAATATTGAAGATTCCCGCGTATCTGGATACTTAAACAAAAGAAACAAAAACAAAATATTATGATGGAGTTTGTTCGAAGAAGGTTTTGTTCTGAAGGAGTTGTTCGCTGCCTGTTGCGTGCTCGCGGCCATTTCATGCAAATGTATTCATCCGCAGAGCGCGCAGGGCGCCGTCGCTGCCCAGTCTCGTTAAAATTATATAAAAAAACAAGCGTCTCCCTGCTCTGTCACTGAAGCACATAAACATTAAACAGTGACGGTACATAGAGCGCGCGCGGCCGCTGTGGAGCTGAACACACGCGCAATTTTATATTTATGCTGATATCAAAAGTATCGGATAAAACTCATATATTTTTATTTTAATGTAGGATGGTAGAGGTTAAAGTAAAACAAAAAAAAGGTACATCACTACATTATAACATTATAAGGTTAAATTAGATGATAGAAAGGTGAAACTAGAGAACAAAATACAATGTAATAAATATACACCCATGCACACATTTTTATGCAATAAACGTTCATACATAGTTACACACTGATCTTTTAAGCAAGAGTTCAAATGGTACCGAAACACAAGACGAGCCGATATTTGCCTCGCTCGCAGCTCCACGGCGCGGCTCGTCACGCCGCTATGTCTGTTAGGTACATCATCTCGGTTTCATTTTCTTTTCATCAAGGTATCTTCACGCTCCAGGGACGACGTCTCCGCGTGAATCCTGCCCCCGCCCCCTCTCCCCGCTTCCATTCGCCACCCCCGCCCCACCCCAGAGCCTTTCTAGTGCACTCGTCGTAGAGGCGTTTTGAAATCACGTTTTTTAGTTTTTCCCTGGGCTATTTCAAAGCCGGTTAGCGCTACGAGCCGGAGTGAAGAGACACTCGCAGGATCCGGAATGTGATGGCGTGCCGAGTGTGCGCACGTTTACTCTGTAAATTAGCACTTTATACTTTTATAATCAAAATTTTTTAGGACCTACAAATAGGAGCGCCGCCGCCGCCAAAAGTTAAATGTGTACGCGTAGTTCGGACTTAGATATTATGACGTCATTATTACGACTTATGTTTGTGTTTATGGCCATTTTGATACTTACATGTTAAGTTAATATTGGTGCATACTGTAAATAAACATATAATAAACGAATTTAAAGCAATGGGCTTTCCGTGATAATAATTTCCAGGGTTTTTTTTATATTTATTGGTATTTAGAAATATGATGGTACTAGTTTGATCGAATTAAATTTTCCTCAAAAAGAAATGCTTGCACAGTATGGTATGGTGGAAGCACCGTGAAAGAATAAAGAAATTGAGTCCGAACGTGTCAGTTAACTCCCCCCCCCCCCCACACACACACACACATCGCCGGCGCGGTGCTCGCGTGATTAACGTTTCTACATTGCTTTGGACGTTACTGCTAATGACTGTATCAACTAATATTAATAGAGGGGCTGTCGAACGAAGAACAAGGCAATCACTGCCACTGAGGATTTGTGTGATCCACGGTAATTTGTTTCCTCCCCCTATATTGCGATATTTTCTTTTCTGCTCACATTTAATATCATATTATTTTGCCAAAATACAAGAGTAATATGATTACCACTTTATACCGTATCGATATAAAATATAAGGCGTCTGCGTGACGCTTTATGTGTCGGTGAATACAACACTCTGTATGTGGATTGCCCATGGCCGTATGGCCCAAGAGCCAGTGGCCCAGACGAGATAATGCTTTTCGAAAGGATTATGTCCAATAACATGCTTGATGCTTAAGGATTCAAAATGAAATTGAAGGGAATTTATAAAACGACATAATATTAATTTGTTTCTTCCGAGTTCATTCGAAGATTCCAGTATTATAACAAAGAGTCAATGCGCGTGCCGGCGCACCGAGCTACAGGTTACCGGTGCGGCAAAGGAACAACTTTAAAGTACAATGTGATTTCGAGAAAAACGCTTACCGCAAAGCAATATTTGGACCTATTAAGACAGTTGGGGAAGGCATAACATAATCAATTTTTTAATATATTTACTACGAAGCATTTTTATTAAATTAGTAGCGAAGTAAAAAAAGTAGTCCGCCTGATTGTTAGCTGCCCCCGATGTCCATAAACTTTAGTAATACCAGGAGCACAGCTAAGCTAAAACCAATCTAACATCCTGAACTGGTGATGACTACAATCTGTTGTAGTTTGCACGTTCAGCACGGCGCGGCGCTACGTTCTGTCTATCCGTTCTATTGAGTATGTCTTAAAAAACACTTTCAGAGATGTGAATTATTCCATACTAGACCGTGCCTGCGCTTATGTGTAGACATTGAAGCTGATTTGGTGTCAAATTAATCAACATCCTGTTGATATTAAAATAAAACAATGAAGTGTGCGCTGCGCTGCAGCATTGTTTACGTCGCAGATGTTTCATCATATACTTAATGCTAAACATAGTTATTAATATTATAACAACTTAGTTACATGTCAGGTGTCAGGGCTGAGTGTAATGTTGGATGTTTATTTTATTCATTTCCCCCGCCTGGATAGTTGAAGTAGTTGCGGTGAGAGGCAACACGATTGCGTTGTGTCGCGACGTGAAGCAGGCTGTAGATTGCGTGCGGCGCGCTCACTCGACCGGCGGCCGGCGCTCAGGTCGCTCGCCTCGACTGTTGTGCACTCTCGCATGAGTTCGCGGCGACATTACGCGCGACAACTTTTACGCGCCTTTTCTGTGCAGCTAGTGTCGTGGGATTGTTCAGTAGTTCTTTGTGAGGACATGCTTGCATACAAACTGTTTTAAATTTGGCGCTGTTTACTGTTGGTAAGTATTTTTACATAAATAATTTTAAACAAATGAAATTTCTCGGAAACTTTGTGACAATGGATTTTTATTGCTTTTTTTCATTCAAGAGTAAAAAAATATTACGTGTTTATTATAATATTACCAATTGCTATTATTATGTACCTAGAACATATTTTATATTACACGTAGTTGAAAATATAACTGATAGTTTAGTTCTATCTCCAGTACTATTCGCTTTGATTAGCGTTTCCCGGAAAATAGTTTTTCAAAAGCATTCTTATACTTATCAGTAAAATGAAAATCAATTATGGTGTCTAATTTATTAATAGTGTAATTTAATAAATAATAAAGTCAATTAGCACTTCTAAACGTGAAAAAAATATTTTCAACTCCGTATATCTTTCTATTTGATTAATTTCGTTGCGGGTTAATACTAATTAGTGTTCCGTGCCACTGGCCGAGCTTCGCCACTCCATGTCACAAAGTGTGTGCCACTGCCAATGGCTTACAAGAGTGGTGGATGCGAGGACGGGATAGTCTCCTAATCACTTTTATAAGATAGGAACTTCTACCGATTTATTTACACCTATCTCAGCTGACGGTAACACATGAAACGCTACGACTAGAACAAATCGCAAATTTCACAGAAATGTGGCTTATATTAATCAATATATTTCGTGGTGTATGTTATGTTTGCTAAAGATCCAAACACATTTATACATTAACAGGTGATAAACCAATCGAATAACCTTACAAACTTTCATATTTATTAATAAAGTATATATTAATAAGGTTAAGGTATGGTTATTCCTCGGATTTATTCAAAAAGTTTTTTGCTAACATAAGAATAAATCCACCAAATATTTTGCCTGAGCTGGCATTCGAAAATAGAACCTCCTAATTACAGCTCATAGCTAAATTTACTATATTATATTAATCGTAAATAATTAATGTTCCCATGCCCGTGTCTCTAGGCGCTCACCTAACTATAAAATTGTATATTTTTTTGTTTCTTTTTTCTCCTACCTCATAAAAATTTACTTTTTTTTTAATTATGTTTACCACCCAAACTATGACCAATAAATGATTTTTTCTTTCTTTCCCTTACTATAAGCAATTTAATATAATCTACATAAAACATAAACAAATCCCTTTAATGTTTGATAGAGTAGGAATAGTTACATAGTCTCTCCCCCTACTACCCCTGATCCCCGCTGGGGCCCGCACAGTCCGGAGACAACAACAGAGCTAAGTTATTAATAGCTCGACCGCCCCTTGCACTAGTGTTAATGTTGTTGCATTCCGAGTTGTTTCCGTCTATTGTCACGTCTTCTATCTGAGCTTGCCGCACTTCGGATTGGTGAATATCCTACATCGTGTAGACAAACTGCATGACGAGCAGGTCGCTCCTAGAATAGTAACTTACTGCCCATATGCAGTACCAATAACCCTCTTCACTTTTAACTACTAAGAACTACGCAACACTGCACCGAGTAAAAGCTTCTAGACAGCAGAAATAAGTAAATTTTATGTTTTAGAGTATCTATTCTTAACTCAATACGATAGGTACAGCGTTTTCAATTTTAAATGGGGTAATAATACGCTATAATCGGTTTTGTCTATGACGGATAAGGAGGTTGGCTGCTGTTGGTGATGAAATGTCAACTATCTCAAATTATACTTTTGAATCTCGATAAACAGCAACATATCCTGCGGCATCGTGTTTGTAGGCGTTGATCCTTTACCATCAGATGACCCACTTTGTTTAAATCCGACTTCTAAATAAATGTTTTCTCTGTCGAACCGAGAGAAAAGTTATATCTGTGCCAAGTTTTAACGAAATCTAGTTATCCCCTGTAATTGAGTAACAAAATCCCAGTTTACAATTTGGAATTTGATTTACTTTGTGAAATAGTTAAGGGTAATATGATATCACTGTGTTGATTCAATGAAGGCTACAGTGGTGTCGAGTGCGCGGCGCGCGTGTCCGACACTGTTAACTTTATTGCAGTTATATTAGTTTGTTACAAATAGAACATACAGCATTCCTCATTATACCTGCATATGTCTATATCCCGCCACATCTTCCACTTGGGCTACACTTTGATATTACCTTAATATTGTTAAATCCCGTCTGTCTGACTTTAATCGACAATATAAATCAGGGATGTTATGGATATGCAATTTCGGATATGGATATCGGAATAAAATTATATTGGTTTCGGATACGGTTACGGATATGTAATTATTTCGGATTATCCGGTAGTTTCGGATAGTTTCGATTACGGATATAAGATTAAAGTAAAATAAAAATATTATGTAATACAGTAGGGCGACGATTACTAACTATCGTTCGTCGGCATAGTCGATTATTCATTATTCATGAACTAATTGGGGGACATGGGCGTTCGGAAAACCTCTGTTTTTTTATTTGAGATGAAGTTTCATTGAAGTAGTGCCACCTCCTTTCCGTGAAAAGATTTTATCACACTGTTTACATTTTGCAAAATAACCTTGAACTTGATGGACGCATTTTGTTCTTATAAATCAATTTAGTACGTAACACTACACTTTTCCTTTACTTTACTAAATTAAGTACCTACCTACTCTTAAATAAAAAAAATACTATTTATGAGTTAGGTTATGTTGCGTTACCATGCCAAGCTACGGCCCTATCTCCATCATTTAATGAACAAGGCGTGTTTCGCAATAACTCGTTCAAAGAGCTGGCCCACCTCGTCCAACAGAACTATTGGGCGGTAAGCTGACGGAGAATCAACAGCGCGCCCTTCTTTCCTCAACAAGACCAATTTTCCCGATTTCCAACATCGCGGAAATTGGCCTCGCTGGAGAAAGGTAGAGAAAAGTCTTCTTAGTCGAAGCTCGATGGCTTCCTGAGCTGGTTATGTTAGCGGTGTCTCTTGATATCGCTAACGCTTTTAACTCTTTGCCTTGGAGTTGCATAAGGGAAGCACTTCAATACCTTGAAGTGCCAACTTACCTATGCCGCATTGTTGAGGCTTACCCGTCGGAAAGAAATATCACCTTTCCCGTCCGCGAGGGGTGGAAGCGGCATGACATGGTATACGGTGTTCCACAGGGATCAGTCTTAGGACCTCTGCTGTGAAACATTGGATACGATTGGGTGTTGCGAGGTGCATTTGCTCCTGGAGTTAGTGTGGTTTGTTACGCAAATGACACGCTTGTCACTGCACGAGACAAATCGCACCGGGAAGCAGCTCTTTTGGCAACAGCTGGGGTTGCTCATGTCGTTGCCCGAATTCGGCGACTGGGGCTCAAAGTGGCCCTCAACAAATGCGAGGCTATGTGCCTTCACGGACCACGGAATGCGCCCCCTCGTAATTTCCATATTATAGTGGGTGGTACTCGTATCAGCATTGAGCCAACGATAAAGTATTTGGGCCTAGTTCTCGATAGCCGATGGAACTTCATAGAACACTTCCAGCGGCTCGCCCCCAAGCTTATGAGCACCGCAGCGGCGCTTGCGCGGCTTCTGCCTAATCTTGGAGGGCCTAACTCCGCCTGCCGGAAGCTTTACGCAGGGGTCGTACGGTCAATGGCCCTATACGGGGCACCAGTGTGGGTTGATCACCTGATAGCCCGCAACATTGTAGTATTGACACCACAAAGAGCGATGGCCGTCAGGGCTATGAAAGGGTATCGAACGATCTCCTACGAGGCGGCCTGCCTTCTGGCCAGATTTCCCCCTTGGGATTTAGAAGCGAAGACTCTTGCGTCATTGTATCCGTGGCACTAGATGTTGCATGCACTTGTGCACACCGCGACCATTGATATTAGGGAGTAAGAGTCGAATGGCGGGGTTTTAATCGGTAGGACAGTTTATACCGACGAGTCCGGCAGAAAAAAAAGATAAAAATAACAAACAAACTATACAAGATTCACGTGGCGCGTGAGTGGTGAAACAAAAACCTGTCGGACATATTATCCGTAACTTATCCGAAACTTTTATATCGGATACGGTTACGGTTATGGAGCTCCATAACATCCCTGATATAAATCAAACTGTAATAAGTAAGTCCTTGGTAAATTTCCGACAACATATAAACTGTCCCGATAAATTGCATCGTCTAAGATTCAATGTTTTTCTTCCAAATTGCCGATTGCAAAATCGTATGCTTACTATTCCCTCGAATAATACTAATCTCGGTCAACATTCACCACTCTCTCGCATATGCTCTTATTATATCGGTATTTCTAATACCTAAGACATATTTTTGGTTCGTCTGCCTCAGCTAAGATCATTATATTTAAAAATATAATTTAACTCTATTACACTACTTCGATTTTTTAGGTTCGGCTAGTAGCACACAGTTTACGTAAGATTTTCAATTTCTCTGTTTTATTTATTTCTAATTTATGTATGTCATGTTCACATCTAAAGGGATGCAAATATTTCAAATTTGATGTGTCACATACTTGTATTATATAAATCTCAAGTGCTTGTAACTATGTATGTTGTATGGGTTTAGAGGTTTCATAATTTTGAGAATATAATATGAGATTTTGCTTCATAAATAACAATAAAATTTAAACATTCCAGTTACTAGAACTATCTGCATGAAACTAGCTGACGGACAAGTGGGTACTGACCTGCAGTCGCTAACCTGCAGTTCACAAGCATTGTTGTAGTCTGATTTAAATAATGCTATAGCTAGAATTATTATAGCCTGAGGTGTGGGACAAAACGGCAAATTTCTCAGAGAGACAAGCTCAGGGTTATCCCATGCAGTGCTTTGTAATTCAAAGTTCTCGCTCTGTTGGAACGGTTTGTGAATAGACAAGGTACATACCACCAAGCGGCTCGACGTTCTTTTACACTTCACTTATTTATTAAAATCGATGTACTACTTCATAACTCCTATATATAAGAATGTAGTTATATTTTACAATCTATTCAATTCAAAGGCTTTTTTGCATTTTATTCCGAATATTCATTCCATATATATAAATCTGAAAAACCAATTCAGACTCGAATCCAATCTACTCAAAATAGCTGAACGCATCGGTTTATACCGATCCGGAGAGCGGATTTTATTAATACAATATTTTTTTCTGTTATTAATACAGAAACGTGGGTGATGTATGCACATATAAGATGATATTGAAAGAGTTGGAGATCAGCATTTGCCCGAATAATACGAGTTCGTGTTATTTAAGTGTTAAAACTCACTAGAAGGTTAAGTCATTATTATTTTTAGAGTCTCTCTCAATTTCCTAGTAAATGCTACATATCAAACAAAACACACATACGTTACGCCTGTATCTCCAAAAACGTAGGCAGTGTTAGGGCTAAGATACCCACATTTCGCCTGTGTGTTTCGTCCCATGATGTAAATTAATGGGGGCAAGCTTATCGCCATACTGAGCACTGATTCCAGACTCTGGGTTAACAGAACGGAAAAACCCAATACCACTGCCGCGAGATTTGAACTAGAGCCCACGAAGTACTGTCGTAGCGCCCACGAAATATAACTACGCCACCGAAGGGAAGCAGAGTAGATGCTACTCGTTACACAATATAGTATGTATAATCCGACCTAATACGAAAGTCACATTCCAATTTATGCACTCTAATAAATGATAATAAAATGAAAACTATGTTTACTTTAGATGTGTTAGTTACGAAAGTGTTAAATAAGATTTACTTCAATCTTCAGTATTCCTATACTGGTTTCTACTTTTTTACTATTCAGAAATCCTGACTTCATGATTAGAATGGTTTGAGTTATAAATAATCCAAAAATAGTATCATACAAATATGTGACCTAAAATGCCAACTTTTCCAGCATTTTCTAGTTGATTTTTAAAAATTATTATTTGATACAAACCTTGCCTTAATAATTAGGAACACAAAAAAAGGAATCAGTCAAGCCGGTCGAGCCGTTCTCCAATGATGCTCGCTACGTGTTATTTACGCACATGTGGTTACTGATACTTATATATATATATATATATATATAAGTATATAGATAGGTAGATTATTTAGGTATTTAATTTAATTGGTATTGAAATAAAATAAATAATAATGCCACGTAAAATGGAAAAAATAAGAAGATAAAGTTATGTAAGGCGATTCCAAAAGAAACTGGTCACGCAGTTAGTATTAGTAATGGCTGGCCAACTGTCACAATATAGCGAAATTCCGACAATGTCTTACGGTGGCGGAAGTCGTAGCTGCCAATGGGCGCTCCGTCTGGTGAATATAACTACCAGTCGCATAAAATTAATGAAGGCAGTCTCAGTGATAAAATAATAACCTAACACATTAGATTTCAAACACTATGTTATTAAAAATAAAAAAATGAAAATAAAAGATATACAGGAATTTAAGTAATAAGTATGTGTAAAAATCAAGTAAAAAGCTGCACACGTATGCGATTACACCTCCCTAGGCGTAAATAAAAAATTGTACCGCGAACGCGTATGCGACTGCGGAAATGCACTTAGCGTAAAATTTAAAAGGACAATACGCCGTTGTTTACAACTGCTACGAAACGCTACATTTTACTACGCGTTACATACTCCGTAGGTGATAATTTTGTCCCGCTACAATTGCTACGCGCGTCTTAGTCGTGTGAATGGTAAACATACCGCTCGCTACACTATTGTGCTACGAGACGCTCGCTGTGTTATCCGACACGGCTAAAGTTTTAGCTTAATGATGCTGCACTTTAAATGTTATAATGGAAGTGCTCTCAGCGCTTAGCCAATGCTAATTAAAAACACTGCCGCCATTTACTACGAGTAATTGGATCTGATTATGATATTGTTTGTGGTGATCTGTTCGCTTGTTTATAAAATGATGTTGTTATGTCTATTATATTTTTATATTTCATTTTAATACAAACTTTACAGGTTTATTTTAGGTGAGCCAAGTTAAAATTTTAAATGCACATAATTGTTTGAAAAGGATACTGCGGTTTGACGACTTACGACAAAGTTGTGTTGTTCATTACGTTAAAGTTCAGCGGAGTTCATGGCTTTAAGCTGTCTAGAGGAGGACCTCAGTAAAACGATTTTGGACGGGAACTGCACTCGTTTGAACGGAGGTTATATTTATGATTGCACTGCCGACAGTACGACTGTTCATTCACAATGTACATCGTGACAGCTGCACTTGACAAGTGGTTACAATAACCGAGCAGATATAATGGTGCCTATAAGTTGAGAAACTCAAATTCTGTAAACAATCTGGCTTCCTTCAACTTATTGATGCAAGCTTGTGTCATACATAATTTACATTATGAAGTACCAATAAAAGTCCACATGATTTGGTCTCAGTACCTGAGCGCAACACACTCTGCAACATTCGCACTCAGGAACTAGGTTGAAAATTATTCTACTTTCACAAATTAAAAATGAGCACTTGAACTCTATAACACTCAGTCATTAGAGCTTATTACTGCTAGTTATGTTGCGTTGGGCATCCGCTCGCATATCTCTGTATGGTTGCGAGACGGGCGCGGTGGATGCACGGGGCTCGTGAGGGGAGCGCGGGGCATCGGGACAGGTTCAAGGATCGGCGGCGCCCTCTCTGCCTCCGTCGGCGGCTCGAGTGCGATCTCTCCGCAATTGATGTGCCGACTCGGGCCGATAACGATAGGGCTGCCACCCGCCACTAGCCTCACTACTCCACCTGACCGCATTTAACATCAATAAAAGCAATGGTGCATAACTGCTGATGAAAACAAGTATGTTAATATACTTATAAGAATACTAGCTGCTAATATTCGGCGCATTGCCACCGCAGAAGAAATAATTATAGAAATATCGTTTGTTACGACGACATGCGCACGCGCGCCACCTATTGTTTAATTGTACTACATTTATAACATTAACGCGAGTGCAGGCGCTAAGGCGACAAAGTTTCACGATCACCATTAGATAAACGGTATGGCAGTGCTTAATAAACAAACTAACAAAGATTTTTATAATTTAGAAATTGTATTATTCAGGTTTAATTTTGGTATAAATATTAATGTAACATTCATTCTTTACTTCTTTCTTTCTTTATTTATTTCTTTTCATCCTACAAACGTCTTCTATTATACAAACATTATAATCTCTCTCCATATACACTTAAATTGAATAACCAATTCGTAGCATTAAAATTAAAAGTTCTTTCGTTCTTTTTCTCGAAACATACTCAATATTTCATACTAACAATAACAGATACGCACTATACCTATCCGTGATCGTGATATGCAGCGGGCGGCACATGTACTGCACTGGAGCAATCCATTACGAGCTGCTAACGCGAATGAGGTTGTAATTGAATCCGGATGCCCCGCGGCGCGGGATGGGAGCGAGCGCGAGGCAGCCCTGCGCGCTTATTAAGACGACGGCAGTCGCGAGCTCGCGTCGAGTGCACTTTAATTGGGAGCCAATATTGTGCCCCCGCCCTCCCTTTCACCTCCAGCGCACACCCTCCCTACACGGCGTTACAAAGAGCAGCTCGCTTTTATTGCTTTATGGGACTCTCTTTTGTCCATACTTCATGCAAGCGCATTTCCACGCATTACTAAAATCAGCATACGTTGACGACATGACGACAAGAGTTTTCTGATGTATCTCCGCAGTCAAAGGTCCAATAACAATATAATTTGGATATGATAAGGAACCACACGGAAAGCACCAACTTTCTAATAAAAAAGAATCATCAAAATCGGTTCACCCAGTCAAAAGTTCTCAGGTAACAACCATAAAAAAAATACAATCGAATTGAAAACCTCCTCCTTTTTTTGGAGTTAGTTAAAAATTATTCCCAAACAATGCCACTTACCGGAAATGTACGAAAAAGCAAATAAAATAAAAAAAGTAATAAAACCCGAAAACTAGTTTTACTTTGATGTCTAACATTCGCGGTAACAAGCAATCATTATAAATGTTCTACCAAACATTGTTAAAGTAAAGGAGATGTTGGTTTATGCTTAGTTGCTGTAATAAATGCATCTGGTAATCACTACCACATTAATTCCTGCTAAATTTTTTATCCTTTTTCATACTCTTGGGTCCAATTCATCCCCGTTGTACCGATGCATACTAAGTATCGACTGACCAGGAAAATTAAAAACCTGCTTCCAAGGGCTCTACTTTTGCTTATTCGTTTTAAAGTTAACCTTGTTAGTATAAGAAATTAGTTCCATACTTTACAACAACTTGCTGAGAGTATTTTATTATCGTGGTCAGGCTAGGTATAAATACAATAAAATAGTACTTTTTGTGTTATTTACATTACATAAAACGCTAAAAATACTATTTAAATCTAAAAAACATTAAAACGCTAATAGTAAGTTATCCGTGAGGATTGATCGTTAGTGCTTTAAGCTTCTTTTAACCTGAGAAAGAACATTTGCACATGTGGCGCCGCGTGTAAAAGCTTCTTCTTGAGTTTGAGATCAACAGTCTAAACATTTAAACAAATAGTGGTTCATTACACCAGCATTGACGACATGAGTACAGACATAATGCCCTCGGTTGACGTCTCATGCGAGTCCTCGCCCGCGGCGCCGTCGGTGTGGCCATGAGTATGTTATAGCCGCGTGTAACTGAAGAGGACTTGTTTGTAACACCTCGTGAAAATAACAAAACAACTTGTGTTTCTTCGAAACAATTAATAAAGCACCGACGAGGGGCACGCTCGGAGAGTTTAATGTGTGAATCACTCGTTACTGCACAGAATGTAGTTAGTAATAAGTTATGTAAGCAACCTATTGCAAAACATCGCGCACCTCGATACAGTCTAGTAAACTAGTGCAACGTACTATATTGAAATCGCTGTTACTCTTAGCTTCAAAGGCGAAACAACAAAGAAAGATTGTAAATTTAATTAAAAGAAAAGTTTGATTAGATGAAAAAGTAAGCCGTCACTAAGTAGAGAGAGCTATTTCTGGATTTCGATGTTTTATAATGCCGACAACTGAAGCAAGGCAAGCGCAACTTCCTCTACAATCGACTGTGCAATTTTTTTTGACACAGTTTACACTAAAATTAGTATACATAAGGATGCGTATATTACCTACAGGACTTTGGACTCACAATACCCGAAACTGAAATAAAATATATTTGCGGATATCGACGTGGAGATCAAACCCACGGTGTCACTTCACGCATACTCGTGTACGAGATGTAGGATTCATTAGTATCCACGATACATAGCTTCTAAGTTTATGTAAGCTACGTGTTCCTATCGGGCGTATGTACGTATTTATTATAGCCATGAAAACAGCTTGCGAAGTATGAGAGCGCGGGTGTTGCTCCGCAGCTTGTTTGTTGAAGTGGCGCCACCCGTTGCGCAACACATAAATAACAAATATCATTTACCCTCGAGCTTGATGTTTATTGAGCTAATAATGACCACTAGCACTATATCTGATACCATTTTTTGTCTAAAAGTCGGCTACGCATTAATTTCTGTGATTAATTATATATAATATCGTCACATTCTTATCAGTTAGGAGGTGTCCCTCGCGGTTCATTAGCCAACCTTAATATATTATGCTCTTTTACCGTGTGCTTTGCGGAGTTCATCCTTCAGATTCCTATGAGATAGTGTAGTGTGACGCGGCAGGTCGGCGGGCTGCCGCGCGGCGCCCCGACTCCGTCGCATCTGCGTACGGCACAATGTTAGTTGTGATTGTTTAGCAACATTAGCGTGAAGTTACCGCAACTGCGGTGGCTAATATTTTACTGTAACGCCGAGGCGTGTATACGGCAAATGTAATTTAATTCGAACAACACTTTATTTCAACCTGTTCCACGTCTTATATTACACATATTATTATATATTACCTTATAGTTACTTTACTAAGCTAATAATTATAATTGTAATTATCGCAGTGCCTTACATTATACAGTGTACTCGCGTAATGAAACGTGTGAGATCTAGAGTACAAATTCCATATCTGTCAAAGCAGTATTGTGCTTTTGGGTTGTGTGAATAATAAAAAAATCCTGTGACATAATAATCGTAGACCACAAAACATTAGATCCATATTTCAATCGTTAAACGCTTGATCATGACTACAGAGACTTTCCCGCCCTCACACCCACCACTACAACTCCTGTAAGCCAGGATCAGCAGTGGCACGCATTTTGTGACACCGAGCAGTGAAGCTCGGCGAGTCTCAGGGAAAACTAATATGTCATTATCCCGCAACGAAATTAATCAAATAGAAAAATAGGGAGGAGTTGGAAATATTAATTGTCCACTTCCCTCCAGAGCAATGCGGGTGACAAAATCATGATGTAAGGAGGCGATTTAACCTCAAGGATAGGGACGTTTACAACTAGATAAGCTAGTTATAAAGCACCACGGATAAAATTAAATGAAAGGGTCCTATCACATGAGCTGTTAGATTTGATTACAATAGGCATGGCAAAAACGCCGGAAAGCACGGAAATTCCGTCTAGTCTCAACAAGGTCCATGTAGTATACAACCCCAGATGTTATTTGCATACTGTTTAACATGATGTTGCGCTCTTCATGCCAGAGACCACACTCCCAAAGTACGTGATGAGCAGATTGTTCAACCTCGTAACCAGGTGTAGAGCATGGGCACGCAGGAGAATCAACCAGCCTAAATGAGAACAGTTTACCCTTAAAATTACCATGGCCGGTAAGAAATTGCGATACACAGTAATCTATTTCTAGCCAAGTTTTAATTAGGCGATCGCGAACGTACGGAAAGTATTTATATAAATGACGCCCTTTCGAAGACGAGTCCCACCTACATTGCCATTCATTTAATAACTCGTTGTGTACATCAGTGTGCGTTTTAAATAGTCTATCGATTCTTAAGAGCTCGCGAGACGTAAGAAACTTTTTATCCTCTCTGGTTGAGTAATACATAGCGGCGCGACGCTGTACCTCCAAATCGACAGGGAGTACACCCGCGAGGACAGGCAAAGCTTCTGTACTAACAGTTCTATACGCCTTGCACAAGAATATCAACGCCAATCGTTGACTCTGGAGCAGTTTCCTGCGCACAGCACCGATAGTTGCCCTATCGGCCCATACAGGTGATCCGTATGTAATGCAAGCTAAGTAAGTCGCTCCATAGATGATTTTGAGCGTAGTGAAAGACAGTCCCCACGTAGAGGTCGATATCCTTGTCAAGGCGTAAAAGTTACGTTTTGATTTTTCCCCGACGTTTTTATATGCTCTAGAAAGGAAAAATTTCGTTCTAAAATCAAACCTAAATAACAAACCGATTCTTTCCTTTTACAACAATATTATTAAATTTTATTCGCGGCGGTGATTTTAATATACCTTTTAAAAGCAGTTGGAACGTTTTGTGAGGTGCGAATGTAAGGCGATTTCTTTCACCCCATTCAGATATTAATTGTAAACACGTATCCGCCAAACTTTCAAGCCCCGATCTACTATTAGATTCTATTAGTAAGAGGCCGTCATCCGCATATCCGGTTAAAGTGCATCCTACAGGTAAGGGAATTGAAAGAAAATCATCGAAGCTCAAATTCCATAAATAAGGACCTACAACTGAGCCTTGTGGACATCCCATACTCAGCGACTTCGACACGGCATGGTGGCCGAGTTTCAGTTTGATGTTCCGTACGAGAAGTATGAGTAAATTAGGGAATATATATTCCTATAGCAGCCTCGTATTTTTAACTTAAGAAGTATCATAGGCCACCAAGCATTGTCGAAGGCACCGGAGATGTCTAAGAAGATACCGAGTACATATTTATGTTCCGATATACTTACTGTTCTTCTAACCGATATTGCCGCGTCTGTAGTCGACCTACCTATGGTAAATCCGAATTGATTTTTGTGAAATACTGGTCCGCCCGGTAGCAGACGAGGGACAATGAGGCGTTCTAGAAGTTTACCTAAAGATGGTAACAACGTAATAGGTCTATATGACTTGGGATCATCGGGAGCCTTGTCGCCACTTTTAGGTATTATTCGAATGAAACCGGAGCGCCATATTCGCGGAAATATACCTTCAGCAATACATCGGTTAAAGACAGATAGTAACGAATCTCCGGCTGATTTACACGCTTCTTTAATCATCTTGTTAGACACTTTATCCTCGCCGGAGGCTTTGTTTAACGGCAGAGATGCAACAATGGCAATAAATTCATCTAATGTCGCAAGGTTTGAGACTGGAGAGTTTGGCAATTCCGCGGCCCACATTCTAATTTGGTTGTGATAATTGTTGTCATTAATAATATCATCGGGTATAAGTGAATGCAACAGTGCTTCCGTAGTCTCCTCAATACCAGTCGTATAGCTATTATTAAATTTAATATTATCGATGTAAGATAAATTAATTGGTCTATTTGCTTTAAACTCTTGGTATAAAGGAGACCACGGGCCCTCCTTATCTAACCGCGCGGCGATTTTACGCAATAAATTACCTTTCGATTTTTGTACTGCTGCTCTATAGTGCGACCTGGCAATTTTAAGTTCATTAAAAGCAGATGTAAAAGTGTCACCTGTGACACAACGCTTTTAAGCCTATTAAACCTCCTGCGCGCCCTACGAAAAATTCGGCGTAGGTGGACTAGATTTTCGTTCCACCAATCACATCTACGAGTATTTGTAATTGAACCTCGACCGATAGCAACATCTGCACAGTATGTGAACGTGGCCGACATAAGTTCAGCACATGTTTCAGGTGAGAGATCATTGCGAGTAAAATCTCTGGCATGTCTAGCAAATAAAGAGCTAAAAAAGTCCCAGTTAGCCCCTTTAGTTTTATATCTAAAATCATAGTTGTTATGAATAAAACCTTGTGTCAATCTAGGCAAGAATTCGTACACAATCAGGCGATGGTCACTACATGACGCATCCGGCAGGACACGCCACCTATCAAGTCGAACGTCTCCACTAGAAAGTGTGACGTCAATAGAAGACTCGCCCGTAGGGCTACAGTAAGTTGGTGGTGCATCGGGAGTATTGTGAATACCAAGATTCATCTCTGCGATGAAATCTTCGACGGCGCAACGCCGATCGGTATCGGTGGATCGATATTTGCCATACCAAAGAGTAGATGACGCATTAACGTCAGCGCCTATAATTACTTTACGACCTGCAAGTGATCGTAAAACCTGGCGGAGATGGTGTATATGTGGTCCTACCGGGTCCGAGTATTGAAAGTAACAGCTCACTCATCAAAACCTTATAGCTCGGATTTGAAACCTCCGCGACTGCACAGTGTGACGTCATGAGATTACGCACTGAAGTTACAGTGAAATTAGAGTTCGCTACATAAATGCCAGCTCGTGAGCTGCTATCAAGCTGTACGACTCTGCTACGCAGTCGAGCGTGTTGATATTGTTCCTGTACAAGTACAACGTCGAGTTTATAATCCCGAACTAACGTATCTAATTCCGACGTCGCCACCCTATCGTTGTGGAGATTTAATTGTCCGATAATAAAGTTATCCATATTAAATTTATTTAATAATTAGTTGACAAAATGAGGGTTTCTAATTTATGTTTGTATGACGGACATTCCTGAGACCCACAGCGATGGTCGTGGGGTTTCTTAAAACGTTTGCAAGTTGCGCATACGGGCTTAAAATCACGATTGTCCTTATGTGGACAAGCCTTGGTTTCATGTGCCTCGGCACAAACGGCACAAGTTGGTGTTTTAATGGTGCAGAACTTATGCACATGCCCGTATTGTTGGCAATTGAGGCAGCGGACTATCTCCACGTCATCAATAAACCTGCAAGTTGCCCAATCTATAAATAGTTTGTCTTTGGTCGCAACTAGATGTTTTCTCACTTCCGAATCAATTTCCACGCCTATCCATTTACGTCCGTGTTCCAAACTACGTCGCCGAACGATTTTACGGATTTAATGAAATCGTCCTCCTTAATTGGCATTTCATCCTTAATATTTTGCCGATACAAAGCTGTTAAAAACGGTTTGTCTTCCATTGAGGATGGGACATCTTTAATTAAAATTCGCGGACGTCGACCTTTTGGTTTCTCTAAACGTAAACCAGCTGATTTTAATGCATCCACCGACTGGAGTTTGTGAATCTGACGTTCGTTGGCAACGCGAAGTACAACGCCAGCTTTCGCGGTTTTTAACGCCTACGATTTGAAACCCGTCGTCGCTAGGTTTAATTGCATTAAACAGCGCCTGTTTCGTGGCAGACGATGACGTGAGATCAGCTGTCCGCTCGCTAGTCGGGTAAGCCACTACGCACGGGAGAGGCGCGCGAGGCTCCATTGCCGGGGCTTGTTTTGGCAGACGGAGCTTAACGGAACTCGCGTAGGTCATTTTGCCGTCCGCTTTGGGTGGAGTAGGACGGGGACAATTCTTGATACCTTCTAGCTCCCGTTGCGCATTGGCTAACTTGGTTTCGTTGCACGATGACTTTAGGGCCAACACCGAAACGATTGCTGTGATGCGCTGAGTAAAGTCCATTATCGCAGACTTATTCGCGACGTTCATACGTGAACCCTGATCATTCACGAGTTCATTTATTTTGGACAAATAATTCGCGGCCTCAGAAACCAAATCGCAATAATTATCCTCTTTTCAATGTTATCGTCGGACCTAGGCGAAACCGTATTTTGAGATGCGGATCGATTTATTTCCGGTGAAGCATTGATTGACGGCGAATTTTCACTAAAAAGTCGCTTGGGTTTTGCGGAAGAAGGCGATCTCGATATTATTCCGCTTTACGAAAAGGGTTTGGACCCCGATCAGGCGGGTCGTCGTTATTATTTGGCATGTTAAATTGAATTAAACGCTATTAAAAATACTAAGTTAAATGGCAAATACACGGAATAGAAATACTTATTACCTTTACGGCAACCGGCCAAGTACCCTCACAATAAAAATAAAAATAAAAGCACTTACCGATGAAACAATTTGATAATTATTTCAAAAATCCGAAATAAAACACTCAAAAACTTACGGACCGTAGTACACAGAACAACACCACACAACCAGAAACAGCCCACGAGCCGATAATCAAACCCTAAACGCAATTTGCACAATTTTAATAATCAGTGCGTAAGTATCACCGCACCGTGCGCGCGC
>NW_023593188.1:0-9300 GCF_014839805.1 Manduca sexta
AGCAGCTGCACATATTGAAATCTTCAAATCAGCTATTGACTTTTTTTTGTGAACTAAATACATTCTACTTTATTTTAGGTAAAGAAAAACGAAAGCACACAAAAGTTTATTATGATTTAAAGTTTTGAATTTATTTACCTTTTTTTGTGAGTGTACACAATAAAACTACCCAATAAGAACCCAATCCTCCACGAAGCCTACGGATATTTTGTAATACTTGTAACCCAAGCTTACGTATACCACAACTGGTTTTAATTATTTCCACGTATCGATCTAAATTTAGCTTGCATAATGCGTTTAAGGAAAATACCACCTTTCATAACCATTGCATAAAATTGTTACTTTTACTTTAATACGCAGTTGCGAGACGAATCTAGTACGTTTAGATGAGATTTATAAATAAAAGATCAGTATATTTTGAATATCTAACACATGAACTATATGGAAGTAATGTTTAATTATTCAAATTAGTGATCGTCTAGTCATTGAAATTCGACCGTTAAATTAAATACATTTGTAACACAAACATAAGTTTTATATTTCTGCATCTTTCATTTATCTCTATATAAACTTTCATTATACCAAATCTCACACTCCTTCGAGCACGCAATGTGATTAAAAAGGGTAAAAGGTAAAAGGTACAAAGCTTTTTCTTCTCGTATTAATATATTAATAGCAGGTTTATTTAAAGTAGAAGGAAGACCCACAGGTTTAGTGCTTAAGGGTTAAGATTATAATCCTTGCCTGCATAATGAACAGAATGACTAGAATGGCATAGCTAACCTTTATATAATTAGAGAATTTGAAAAAAATATAACGTCAAGAAGACGCACCGATGGCAAGGCTGCGTGAGAAAATTCACTAAGATAGTTACTGCTTTATTTAAAAACACATTTTATATTTGGTATTACTACTGGACATTGGCAGTGAATGCATAATGCAGCTCAGAACGGAGTCTGTGGCGTACCTTGGAAGAGACCTACATCCAGTAGTAGACTGCAACGGACTGAATGTCGAAGACTCTGACAAACGCTGGAAGGCATGATAGAAAATAACTTATTCTTCTATAGTCTTAATCTATACCTTTGCTCGAGCTTTATCTAAACTATGTAATCATGCCCTTTAGAAAAATATTTTGACAACACATTATATAAATATGTCACCAGTTAATTGAACGTAGTCGACCTTATTAATTTAGTATTTAAATTACTAATTAATAATATAATCCACGCTTATGTTTCTGGTGCATTTATGGTCTACTATAATTGGTAATTTCATATGCAGGAAAACCCATATCTCTACAAAACTCTTTAAATATTTGTAGCTTTCCAAAGTACCATCTACTATCAAATCAGATTATTTTTATTTACTTCTAAGATCCTAGAAATTGCTCTAGTATGCTTAATTCAGTTGTTAATGCGTTTCTAACAAACATCGAAACATTTGCACAAACGTTCGCGTCATAATATAATAAAGTATATGAAGTAAAATAAAGCTATATGGGATCATTGTACTTACGTTTCTGTTTCTTCTAAAATTAACCTATTCCAATGTGCTCATTGCAAAATACTTTAAAAACCTTTTAAAGAAAGACTAATATAGCTAAACACAATGATTTATGTTTCCGCGAATGTTAGACATTGAAATAAAACATTTTTTTGGATTTAATCGCAGTTTTTTATATTTATATTCGGACTGCCGAGACGAATGTCCGCAGGTTCAAATCCCAAGGGCACACACCTCTGACTTTTCTAAAAATCATGTGTGTATTGTTTGTGAATTTATCGTTCGCTTTAACGGTGAAGGAAAACATCGTGAGGAAACCTGCACATCCGAGAAGTTCTCTATAGGAATTTCGAAGGTGTGTGAAGTCTACCAATCCGCACTAGGCCAGCGTGGTGGACTAAGGCCTAATCCCTCTCAGTAGTAGAGGAGGCCCGTGCTCAGCAGTGGGACAGTATATAATACAGGGCTGATATTATTATTATTATTTATTATTATTTTTATATTATAATTTTCTTCTGAAATCCGTCGCCCCGTAACCATTGAGGCTGAAAAGTCTTCGTAACTTAGGGAGAAAATAATATCATAAAACCACGATAAAATCCGATATTTTTATTTCAAAGCTAAACATGATCTCAACCACGAATTCAAGCATTTAAAGGTTCGGGTAAATAACCATCTTCATATAATTTAGAAGTTGAAAAAAAAGAAAAATTCGGGGAAGACCTTTTAAAACAACTATCTAAAAGTATAGTAATACAGTACCGAATTATTTTACGTCAATAGACAACTTCCGAGAACATGACCCTTACGTCAAATCTGATCGATCGAGATAGCATTGATTTTGAGGTTTATTAAGGATTTGTTCGTGCGTTACCGAGATGTTTGTGAGGTCATATCATTGACGTATAACATATAGACATGAACGTCTATATAAACTTTTTGTTCAAAATCTAAACTAAAATGACAACCAAAACGTCACTGTCATAATCTATTTATTGATTTAAATAACAGATAATTTTACTTATTTCACTAATATTTTTTATTCACATCCAAGTTTGCACGTAGACTAGCATTTTTATATTATGAGTGCCACTCCGTACACAGCCACAAGCATCAATTGACACCATACTAAAATCAGTTTGGATAACAGTTCAATTCAGTTGAACACAGTGAATGTCAACTACATACCCGCCTATTTACATAACCTGATATATCGATAGGCTCGTTCCCATCACATCATGGGACGGAAAATATATGGCGAAACGTGAGTGCCTGGTTACACCTCTGCTCACCCTTTTAGTGATATCCCTGTATTACGCCTGTATGCCGTGATGTGTATGTATTTGCGTATATCTACCTACCCTTATCAAACTCTAAAGTGGAATCTTTACGACACTCTTCATACATGTTGCTTTCATTTCATGCTCTTCGACGGATTTCATAACGATCGCTCAGGTAAATCAATCAAATACTGGCAAAACTAAGTTACATCGAGTAGCGGGGTCCAAAACCCAGCCGCCCTAGTATAACGTCCGCCACGTATTATAAACACCTATGGATTTTACCTGTATAATGATCCCATAGGATTCATTTCACGTAACAAATTTAGATTTGAAGATTTATTAGAAAAGGCATAAAAGAAGCATCTCACAGCATAAAACAGCGTTATCCAACTCGACAAGAAGCACTGCCGTAAGTAGCCCTTTATGCGGCCAGTACAAGCTTCTATAACACCGCCCACGAATAAATTAAAACTTGATCCTGGTCAATTCATTTCAATTTCCTCCAATGTCTACGTTTTGTACCTGAGCATCGCCGACACGGCCATAGATACTTAAGATAAACTACTCGCCTGATGGTAAGCGTCACTACTATTGGTAATAAGTAAAAGACCAACAAATCATAAAACACTGCATCGCATTAAATGGAATATCATCTCCAATAGTTTACTAAAATAACAATAAATTTTAGGTCAGAAATAATAAAAAAACATACCGCAGGTTAAGAACTAATAACATCTATTAAATATTTTGGGAAATTTTAGGACTTGATGCTTATATAATTAGGCTAAGTTTAGGGTATGCTACCATAAGTAACACATTTCAACCTTTTTATTTACTCCACGTGTATTTCAATTATTTTCTTTTTTTGACTGTTAAATTTATTTTTCTCTTTTTTTTGAGTTAGATAATATAGTTAGGTAAACAAAAAGGAATACTATTCTTCATCAGTATATTTCCATAGGCGCGTCCAAGCGACTCGTGGGCGATACTATTTTTAAATATAAACAAAACTGTCTCAAGGTCGTTTTTGTTTGCCATTGCTAGAGACATTATATCATCTGTATAATGTTTATAAGTTAATTATAATTATAATGTTGAGCATGAGTGTGGTCATAATCTTTATTGAAACCCTTCTTCGGATTGAAAGAAGTTAATGTTTTTTTTTCTAGTTAAAGAAGTTGTTAAGATGACGTGTAAATAATCCTAGTATATAACCAGTCCTTTAAAAATACAACAGTACCTACTTAGGTATTAGCGTCAAAATATGGAATGCAATGTTGCATAGAATATATTATGATAATCATAGCTAGGGATCCCAAACCAAGATGATATTTTTTTAAATATGCTTCGAATCCAAAGCAATATCACAGCCGATCAATATGTCATATCCGCAATCTCAAAAATAGCATCGGATCATAATCGTGTTGGACAAAAAGTGGGTACCCAAGGAAAGGCCCAGAATAAATTATTTATCATTCGTGCGGTCTGCTTGCAAGTATAAGATATAGTACCGCGGAACTTATGAATAAAATTATATCTTTATTGATAAATCTAGTAGGTCGTGCGTTAGGGTTCAATAAAAACGAATAAAATACAACCTAGTTGGCAGCAAATAACTTTCGTACACATTGGCGTAGGTACGAATTTTCTCAGCAAAAAAGAAGCTCGCCAGATTTATGAAAGGCCTGCACCACACATAATATATAAATGTGTGTACGTATGTTTTTAATAGACTCCATAACGACTGGAGCAATTTCAATAAAACGTTTAAGTAATTTGTAATGATTTTTATGTTTACTCCGAATTTTAAACATTGAAATAAAACTATTTCTCCAGATTTGTTGGAAGCTAACACAATCCTGTTCTACAATTAATTAAAATGGGAACCCAAAAGACCGGCTGCCAGATTTCAAGACACTGATGACATGACTGCGACCCAGGGACTCGTTCCCTACAAACACACGGCTTCTTCTAGGTAGGTAAAGGTTTCTAAGGTGGACACCGATCACCCTTGTTGTCCTCTAGCTATGCCCATGTTCGACAAAATTCTGGTAACCACTGCTCTGATATGACTTCATTTAGATTAGGGGTGGGTACATAACAATTTTCGTTTTGGAATTATTTGGGGCGAAGTGCCGCGTGTTCCGCCTTCATGATATTTTATTCTTCCCCGGGACTAGCTGACCCGACGGACGTTGTCGCGTCTTAACTATGAATTTGCAGCGCACATTCTATCAATCGCTGAAATTAACTTTAATTTTTAACGTTCCGCTAACTTCCTTAATTTTTCTTTCATAAGATCCTTCTCCTGACAATAACAAACACAACAAAAAAAAATAGTGAAATCGAGTCCAGCGGGTCACGCGTGATGGCGTGACCAAGGGAAAAGGGATTCATTTTATATATAAAGATGAAGATAAACAAACCGATATGTAATTTTCAATTATACAAAACATAAAATCCAAATTTTCATAAGCCCGGCGCGTATGTACACAATAATTTCGCCGCTGCTTCACCCCTGAGGAAGGTTTATGNATATGTAGGTACACCGTAGTATTGTCCAAATACTAATCAAATTACAATAATTAGTTACCAAGCGCTACATTATTTTATTGCCACACAATCATTATAAACAAAAGTTTTTTCATCGACCAATTTATGTATAAACGTCATATTATAGACCTTAATTGAAGGAAATAAGAGCTACCTAAAGCCAAATATAAGTTATAACAAAAAAATAATTGTCGATTCGATTACGGCGCTACTGTTCCAAATGATATAGGTTAATGTAACAAAAAACCTTAGCAGTATTAATAGAAGGCAAAAACTTCTTTGATAACGTGTTGGACAGCTTTTATGTATGTTTTAAAAAATATATATGCGTATATTATTTATTACATAGGCAAAATCTTAGCATATGGCCTGTTCTCATATTAGACAGGTTTATATTTGCCTGATAGCATGATTGTCTCATAAAGTCAGTTGATAGTTGTGTCGTTTCGAATGAATATCATTAATAATTGTCTATTCATACTGTCAGAGCTTTAATGAATTCCTTTCCCTACTTCGTTCGAATCTTTTATAAATGTTCTCGGGTGGTAGTAACTTACCACTTACCAACAAAGTGATCATTTAGTTTCTGCTATAGAACACAATACTGTTATAATACCCACCATCATACCCTAGTGAGATCTTAAATTTCCTACCAGCTCTCCCAAGCAAATGTTTCAAACGGGCCGGCATAATGATGGCGACTGGCGACGGATAACTCGTCAGATACTCTATCTGAACAACAATAATTACTAATCAAGTTTTGTAAACTCACTTTTTCGTGCCGTATAAAAACTATTTTTTTTATTCTTCGTAAAGCTACAGAACCTTTTCAAACCATTCATGGTAATTACATTCTGATATAGACAATTTAATTAATGCTGAATGGCATCGTGAGACGACAGACTCAGAATATGCAAGGGTCGCGAAACGCAACCGCCATTAGAAATACCTTTTATCTAGAAAAATATAAGAAAAGAATCCTGCTATCGTAGTTTGTATTTGAATAAATGGCTTTTTGCGATAATACCGCCTATTTTTGCACGCATTTAAAAACATAATTGTATGCATCTTATTGTCCATTCACAGATACTGCTAAGATAAGAGCACCTCGTTAAACTATACTTAACGAGTGTTGTAATTATGCCGCGAATTTTAACTCTAATCTCAAAAAACTTTGAATAACGAAAGACCGTGTGGTACTATTATCCTTGTAATTACAAATAATAATAAACCTAATTACGGACTTCACCAAGGGCCTTATTCCCTATACCACACGTTATTTTAGCAGTGCGTAACAAGCACATAACGCACCGCGTCCCGTTTAAAACAATAGAAATTGACAAACACAGTATCATTCCACGATAATTTCACGAAGATAACGTGACCTGTCCGCGTTATGAGTTAACACTGTCATAAAAAATAAGTCATTACTTCAATCCTTTAGATTGGCTTGCTAAAAGGACAAAATAGTATTTACCTCTGCACAATATATAGGTTTCCTATCACCAGTTCACTTACCCTATAAAATATCAGCCTTGTATTATATACTGTCCCACTGCTGGGCTCGGGCCTCGTATACTACTGAGAAAGGGGAGGGTAGGCCTTAGTCCATCACGCTGGCCTGGTGCGGATTGGTAGACTTCACACACCTTCAAAATTCCTATAGAGAACTTCTCAGGGCTTAATCTTTATAATTCATGATATTTTGACAGTGCATAAGCATCTAAAGCAACCTCGCGTTAACCTAATAAAAAATTGCATACATAATACAATTCCACGCTAATTTCACGAATATAACTTGATACGGCCGTGGTACGAGTTTCCATTATCATAGAGAATAAGACCGCAGTGGTGGTAGCGATAACGCGTTAATTCCCCGCGAAAAACGGTCTTATTACTGCTAAATACCTACTTGATATTCTCCATTATACAGCGGAAATCGTATTGTTATGTGTTAATTAGGTCACGGAATATATCTCAACACGGCACTGCATTATATTAATATATAATATACTATTACAACTGGTAAATCCTTCTGGTTTTACCTATATAAATATTCAATTCAATAAATCCCATTGTAGTTTTAATTTTAAATTATTAATACAAATACATCCATACATAGTCCTGATTCTATAACAGGATTTCCTGCATTGTTATTAACTATGAAGGGCGTAGTTTTGTTCTAGGATTCAAACAACCTTGTTTCTGTAACTTTCTCCGAGAGAGATATTTTATTTCATAATACATCATAATCCAAATCTGTACATCGATATAAGTAAATATGTAAAAATATTATGTATCATACGCAAAATGAAACTAATTTAAATAATATGTGGGAGGAACGATCAAATTTTATTCTGAATGGAACGGTAAGGTTATTTTGAAGGTCCATAAGCACCGAACTTTAATGATGTCAACAAACCAGTGGTAGGAGTTGGGACTTACTACAAAGGATAATCGTACATACAATATCTTCGTTTATACCAAAACAAACTGACAAAATCAAAACAGAATGAAGAAGAAATATTTACTTGTTTATGCTGACACTATCTCCCAAAAAAAACACCTATTAACTACTATAAAAAGCATAAAGAACCAAAACCGTAATAATTGATATTAAAAACAAAAACTCAAAACTAAAGCGTAACCTTTACCAGCGATATGTTTTATAATGACAGCTAAATGCCACACTCTTATGATAATTAATGCATTGACATGATTTATTATATGCAATTAAATGCCAACGAAATATCACAAACTAGACTAATTAACCCCGTATACGCTTGACAATAAGCAGCGATAGTCTAGTTGGTTGTGGAACGGACTGCCGAGACGAATGTCCGCAGGTTCAAATACCAAGAGCACACACCTCTGACTTTTCTAAAAAATGATGTGTGTATTCTTTGTGAATTATCGCTTGCTTTAACGGTGAAGGAAAAACATCATGTGGAAACCTGCATACCTGAGAAATTCTTCATAGAAATTTTCGAGGGTGTGTGAAGTCTACCAATGCGCACTTGGCCAGCATGGTGGACTAAGGCCTAATCCTCTCAGTAGTAGAGGAGGCCTGTGCCCAACAGTGGAACAGTATATAATACAGGGCTGATACATTGTATTTCTTAAAGTATTTACAGTACAAATAATTTCCTTGCTTAACTTTATAACTAACTCTTAAAGACGGAGTAACTTTACAAGGCCTGGAAATGAATTGTGACATCGTTACTATCAGCCACAGAAATATCTATCACCGCATGCGCAATGACTTTAAAACTCACACAGCACTCACCATCCTCATCTTATGAGCGGCGTTGCGCGATAACTCTTTTCACTTTATCTTTGATCCCTAGCGTTTTAACAGCTAGCAACCCATATTTTCGGTAATTTTTCACGGGCATCGGTATGTCATCATATTTTTAAAATTAAACTCATTTGATATAGAAAACATGAGTATACGTCATGAACATAAAAATACAACGAAGTGTTACCTGTCTACACCTTGCTGCTAAGTAGTTGCGGAGTAGGGCAACAGCACCCATTTTCAAATTTTCTGTATACATTACTGTGATTTAAAAAGATACTTTAATTTTGTTCTTTTCAAAATCAGTTTAAGATATAAACTACAGTGCATGACTCAGAGATTTTTTCTTTTTACGTAGAACTGCTCGTGCTGTATTTTGCTTTATGGTGCATAGAAAAGAACAAAATCACCTGCACTACAGCTCATCAGCACAGCGATACCCTGGCTGTCCCCTAGCTATACGAAATACTATTTAGTTGTATAAAGAGTACCATAATACCGTTTTAATGCCACTCACCCATCACGTCCTAAGCAAGGCCCGAGGCTCCACATACTGAATATTACCCCTCAATGAGCCAGGATATTGATGTTCCTCATTACTCCTGTCACTGTGACATTTGCAGCAATGAGGACAGATTTACTGATGCACAGAGTGCTTCG
>NW_023593189.1:0-7266 GCF_014839805.1 Manduca sexta
TTTTTATAAACCTTTCGTCTTGTAGGTCTCGGCAAAAGCGCCATCTATTGGGTCCAAAATTATCCTATAGCTCAAGCTGGAACTAACTGAACTGTTACAAATATTTCACTGAAATCGGTTATGTAATTCGAGAGAGTATTGTCTACGATAAAAAAATATACAAAATAATAAAATACTGAATTATCGTAGATAAGTTCATTTTTATTAGAATTACACGAGTTGAAGCATGAAAGAAAATGTGAATAGTTTTTGTTTAAAAAAACTATGTGGTCACAATAAATTACTTTTCTTTTTTTTCGTCCTTAGACGACAGGCGTATTTCTTTACTTCTAAATTACATTAGACTAAAAGTTGCGTTCATATTTCTCCAAAAATATCACCCAAAATTTCCAACGGTTTTCGAAATTTCCGGTCATTTTTTAAAAAATATTCTTTGATTCAATCCTAATATTTTGCATATATACATTCATAATATAGTCGTTAATCGTATTAGTATTCTTATCAATTGAATACATCAGTAACCACGGGACAACCTTGGCCTTCATTCGAAACTGGAATTCGTGCGATTTTAATTCGCAGACATTATAGACGGGTTTCAATATTCATCACTCATAGCTTTTATCCGTGAAAGGTTAGGCAGATGCGCAACTTATGCAGCCACTTTCTACCGTGTTTGATAAAGGGCGAGTCCATCGCCATTTCAGGCACAAATTCAAGACCCCAGGCTGATATTGATTAATAATAATATCAGCCCTGTATTATATACTTGCCCACTGCTGAGCACGGGCCTCTACTACTGAGAGGGATAAGGCCTTAGTCCACCTCGCTGGCTTAGTGCGGTAGACTTCACACACCTTCGAAATTCCTATAGAGAACTTCTCAGATGTGCAGGTTTCCTCACGATGTTATCCTTCACCGTTAAAGCGAACGATAAATTCACAAAGATACACACATGATTTTTAGAAAAGTCAGAGGTGTGTGCCCTTGGGATTTGAACCTGCGGACATTCGTCTTGGCAGTCCGTTCCACACCCAACTAGGCTATCTCCGCTTTGACTGATACTGAATACAAAATCCCAATATCTTTGACCGATCCGTCGGTCAAACCAATCTGAGACTACTGCAGTCATACCGAAATACAACTACGTCACCGTGGCAGTCAATTCTTCCAATATTAATCGAAAATCAATGTAACAACGCAGGTATTGTAAACATAATATTATTTTCATGCCGGATTTTCGAAGAGCGTGACACGGTTTGTGTGCAAAATGTAAATTCCCTCAAACGCCACTATCAGCTCCGCCATTATATACCGTATATTCTAATCCTCAACACTCATTTTTCAACTTATCGCACAAGCCGTTTTAAATAATTCACACATAAATAATTCTAGACATAAACAAAACGAATTAAGAATTTGTATGAAGTACAAATTGTATAATTTTAGAAGTGTGTTTTTTATTCAATTGTAATACAAGAAAACAATATTTATGAGACAAGTCTGTTGGCGCATATAAATTATGATGAAATAATACTTGACCATATACGTTACGGTGTCAAGAATGCACGCATTTATTTGCAGCAAATTTGAATTTTTATGTTTTCTTGCTCATATTATTGCGTTTATAATATATCAATTCAATATGATCTTATCATTATTGCCTTCAAAGAACAAATTTACTCAAAAAACAATTTGTTTTAGGATTTTCGTATCATACTCATACTAGGAAAGTATTTTTTGTGAGGTTATCAACTATAGGTTTTGTCTGCGGCTCAGCCACGTGAATTTTTTTT
The DNA here is from genome assembly GCF_014839805.1 of Manduca sexta. Classification (NCBI taxonomy): domain Eukaryota; kingdom Metazoa; phylum Arthropoda; class Insecta; order Lepidoptera; family Sphingidae; genus Manduca; species Manduca sexta. Next base: position 1,794 of record NW_023593189.1, read on the forward strand.
GCGGGTTAAATATTTTCCCAGGATGAAAAGTAATCTATGACACTCAGGCGTAATGTAGCTTCCTTTTAGTAAAAAATCAAAATCGGTTTAGTAGTTCCTATAATTAGCGCATTTAAACAAACAGACTCTTCAGCTTTATTATTCATATAGATTAAACAAAAACATACTTGAATAATTAAGATTGAAGTATGTGACCGTTATGGCGATATTCTTACCTCGTACCATACCATCGGACTGATATAAGCAACGTTATCTGCCTAACTCTTCGGGTATGAAAGCGTGAACATACCTATATTGAAGATGCAATTCTGGGTATACTTCATCTTTTTCTTGAACGACTTGTTACTCAATCGTTTTATTTAGACTTATGTTCCTCTTTGTAATACTGTACTAACTTACAAGCTAACAGAAAACGTGGAACATTAATTAAGTTTCCATAAATGCATTTAAATTGTAGATTTTGTGAATAAACTGACAAAATAAACAATCCCAAATCTAACAGCAAGTAAGCTTCGATCTTCAGCATCCTTACAAGAATTACCGTGGAATGGGGAGAGGAATTACCGCTTAAATGATTAAAACCATACGAAATTGGTAAAAGATCGACAACAAAAACTAGGTTATATTGACTGATATGCCTGTGGAGACCATTGGAAGAAGACTCTCACTGGCTCTACTCTTTGCGCCACACTTACGATAAATTTCGGTACAGTAATTTTGATAAGAGTTAATTATTATGTTACGCTTGATATATTTTACGACCGACCTGACAGCGACCATAGTACACAAGGTATCAAACCTCGACATAGTGACCCATTTAAATGAGTCGCGTCCCGGATTAGTCTGTGTATCAGTGGCGAAGGGTGAAATTCTTCAAAAGGTAACCCGTGACAAACAATGCTTTGGTTAATTTATTGCGGCCAATTTAACAGAAAATACAAACGTTAATAAACCTAAAAGGAAGCCGGTAGGAATCGAGTTGTATGGACGCTTCGTCACTACTGTGTATATCCAGTTCCAATAGGCTGGCATAATTGTATCGACTGTCCAGTGGTAACCATCTCTTGTCAGTCCACATTCTATTGGATCCCACCCCACTAACCATTAGGTGCTGAAAAGCCACTTTTCCTTGTCCGCATAAGAAAAATCTCATCAAAATATTCCATAACACTAGAAATAATATAACACCCGTGTTCAGCACGAGCATTTCATATCACAAGTCTCATTTGTTCAAATAAAAAAGCAACACCAACTTATCTAGATATAAAAGCTGGAATACCACTCTTGGCACTAAAGCGTTAAAGTAAAACGCTGTGGCAGTAAGCGACATGATAACTAAGATAAGATATCTAAGGCCTGGTCTCCACAGTAATGGTAACAGGAAAGGAAATTATGCAGTTCAGTAGATCGCAGACGTGTTCTTTTATCTGGAAGTGTGGCTTAGTCGATTTAGATGTAAAATTATGTGGTTAATTTACATACGTTCTATAGGAAGAAATTAAGGATAAAATTGGTATTTTAATTTAATCCTCGATAGGTAAAGGCACCGTTGCATTTGTGTTAAATGGATCTGCCTTCCTGTAGACCACCTAGAATAAGCCCTTACACGAAGTTTTTAACCATGTTAACAATGGTTCAGAAAGTGAATAAAAACATACACCATTCTCTATCGCTTAATATATGAGTAGTGGGGAAAATGATTACGAATAAAGCGCCATATCGCCACAGTACGTCCTATGTTGTGACTGCAAATGGGCCTACATAACCAAAGGTGTAAACAGTTTTGCAGAAGTCTTTGCATTGACATTCTGCAGTTCGAGTTTATTATCTTTTATGACGTTACAAAAGTCGTAAAATTTCCATACGTGTGGTCACGTAGTTGTGTTTACGGTTTCTAGACATAATCTTTGATGCAAATCAATAGATAGGATAACTTTACGACCATAATTTACAACGTCTACGTGTCAATCATAAATAAAGGTAATGTTAACATATTTTATTTCATAGTACAAATTATTAATATCATTCCGGTGGAGTCCAGCAAATAGCATTCTGAACTTTTCTTTAATACATATAAAAAGTATTCAAGGAACCAATCAGTTTTGATGAAGTAAAAATAACGCAAAAACAAACAAACTGTCGCTTGGTCTGAAAAACCCAATAGCAATGGACGTTTTAAAAAATCTAGACATTTTTGCCGACAGTATTCACAAAGAATTTCCAAGAAAAATATTCATTGCACTAACGAGAGTCGGCGCCGAAGAGAAAAATACTACTATAGATACAGACTAATCTCTTTTGCCTTTGTCCTAATTATTGGGAATAGGTAAAGAATTTTTGAGTATTATAACGGCAAGGGAATGTGGGTCTTCTTAATTCCTAAGCTGACTGAACCTGAGTAGTAGCACTGTCCTACAGAAAATAGAGGTGAAATAGCAGCAACGCCTATCCCGTTGCGTTTTGTGTAGGTAGTAATTACGATTTGTGACTCAATAATCTTCATTTCTTTCTTTGAAAATCGGCCTTCTACGGCTTCTTCTAGGCGTTCACTAGTATTGAAAATCATAACGTTTCCATGTCTTCTGCTATAGAAACCACTAATTTTTATTCTGCTTTATCATATTTTTTTATTGTATATCAGAGGTTCTTCTAGTTTTCTATTCTTGAATCCGGTTTTCCTAGTATTACAATGTTAGCATAGAATGCAACCATAAAGGTAAAATGGAAGCTTGTGTTGCTTTACAAACGTTTAGTCGAATCCAATCCAATCTCGATATCTATTGAGATTAAAGCGGTGAATCGTGTAAGCTATGCGGACTCGCCGTGGAATAATCCAGTTTTATTTCAGTTGATACGCTGATCTCTGATCGTATAGCCCCTGTTGCTTAGTAATAAGATCGATAATGTGGTAGGTGAATTACAAAAACTTTTTACATAAAGAAATATTTTTTTGTAAATAAGTAATAAATAAAATAGTTTATTTATCAGGTAGGCGGACAAAGTTGCTTTTATTCATGTATTAACACGTCAATACAATTTATAAGAATAATAATTATTATTTCTAAATACTTAAGATCACTTATACAACTACGGACATTTTAAATTAGTAGTTATATAGAAATAATATGTAACAGTATTGGGAATATAATTAAATATTCGATTTATAACATAAAAAGGTCAACAGCACGAGTTCACGAAGGAAGTGGAATCTATAAAATCTTGTTTCTATATTTTTTGTCACGAGGAAGTTATTATAACGGTGTCAATGAACCAAGACCGCCCAGATGTACTGCAGGGCAGTGGGACAGTTAAATCATCACAGAAATCATTCTATTCATAGATATCTGTTATAATATAAACAAGCCGGTACTATTTAAAATGCTTGGCTTATTTCCAACGGCTCATTGGATACTCGATTCATCTTTGACAAAATTTTCGTCACCAATTTAATGTTTCTGTATTTTTATTCTGACGAATACGCGCTGAATTAAACAGTGATTCATTCTAAATATCTATTGCGTTCTACAAACGCTATTGGATTGTGGTCATGAAACACTACAGTACACGAAATTTGCTGAAGCATCTGTCTAGAAAGATTTAAAATTAATTGTAGTTCCAAATTATTTCGTTGATTTGATTTGGATTTAGGCAAAGAATATTTTTAGTATTTAATTAGGTCGTAGATATATTTCTATTATCCGATACAATTTTAGATCCGACATCTTTATTTGTAATTGACAAAAATATTCTGCTTAACTTAATGATGAGACGAAAGAGCTTATAGTTAGAAATTCCCCTCCAAAGCAATTCTTGTGCGCTTGGTCTCCGCACTAATTGTTAACCCATGCATGGGGCCACATTTGCCGCGACCCTAGGCACACAGTTCAGTGTGTATACCTCATGGTTGCTAAATACACATTGAGGCTTATAAGGGTTCGCGAACATTTCCTCTCCCTCTTCCTTCCAACTATCCTGAGATGGCTCCTCCTCCTTCCTCTTCTGTTCCTTCACCCTATCCCCTCCCTTTTTCCTCCCAGGCCCTGAGACCGGATAACCGTGGGTCGCCAGCGGACCGTCCGCTGGCACCCTCGTTGATAACAGTAGGGCCTACCAAATCCTCAGAGTGTCTGCCATGGTTGCTAAGCCGAGGTATCGCATGTTCACCGTTCGCAGGCTACCCCCGTTGATAACCTCGATAGATGTCCAAAAAAGAATAGTAAGAGATTGTAGACGCTACGTCTGCCCATGAGCAATAGAATCACCACACATAACCAATGGCAAACACTGTTTGACACTGGATTGTTCCTGTCCGTTCCTATAAAGTCCTGTAATATTTATGAGAAAATGTATAGGATATAAACTATGTAGGAATAATTTTAATGTTAGCAGTCTTACCTGATAATAATATATTATTAGTTATATTTATTGTTCATCAGTACAATGCCATAATGCCACTTCTAAATATTATCATTAATTGTATTCATCAAGATGTCGAGACACATTCATACATAATTTTGTCCCGTTTGGTAATCAATACTATTCAAACGTATAATTATTATACTATTTTATTTAGGACAATAACAAATTGCCTCTATCATCTAGAATAGGTCGTTTAGATCTTTTTTAATATCATGAACAGATAGCATCAATGACACCGCTGTTGTAATTCAAACTCTGGAGTATCGAATTATATTGAATTGTTAGTTGGAAAAAACATTTATTTCGAATACAATTCAAGCATCAGTTTGTTTTTTATTTAATAATTATGCTAGTTTTGCTCGCGACTCCACCCGCTTGGAAAAGTATTTCTGAGATAAAAAGCCCCACTTAAGAATTTTTCCGGAAATAAAAATCCTGTAACACGAGATACGTATACGATCTTTAATCGTGGTTACTTAATTACTCGCAGTCGTGTTTCGCAAGTTGTGACCATCATTCCAAGAGGCCTGTTTATCTAAATAATAAGCCGAAATGTTATATAAAAGTTCTTAATATTTTCAAAAACATTCTTAGCATTTTAATAAATACAATGATTTTCGTACACCAGAATTATCACAAAAACCTGCAAAATAAAAGTAGCATTTTCATTTTTAAATGATCATTTTTCGAAGCCGCGAGAAACATGTAGTATAACAATACCTTATGCTAAAGTTTTATGATTATGAAACCGTGACCGACGGCTTACTATAATAAGCGAAACACAGACGCAAGAGTCTTGAGATTAGAAATCGATCATATGCATAACTGATTGTATTAAGGGCTGAATAATTTAAAACCAGGTCTGGTTACGACAATTGATATAGTAATATTAATAAATATTTAAGGCATTTTTATGAATTTTGCAACATGCATATAGTTTTTTAAACATCAAGTCAAGAGATCAGGGGCCTTATTCTCTATCCCGCATGTTATTTTAACAGTGCGTAACAAGCACGCAACACAACGCATCATGTTTAGGACTATTGAAATTTGG